>NC_077234.1:91379576-91679576 GCF_027887165.1 Monodelphis domestica | reverse complement strand
GGGGGAGCTGTAATGGAGGAGGGAAATGGAGAGAGAAAGAATGGAGTATTTCTCTCCTCTATTACTAATGGGGAGAGTTAAACCAGGTACTGTCTAAACTGGAAGGATGTAACTCCAGTGATGTTGATAGGGAGAAGTGGGGGCAGGAGACAGGTTTGATACAGGTTGATTCAGTTAAGGTAGCAATGTGTCTCCCTCAGTGAAGCAAGATGACCCCTTTTAATCCCACCTCCCAAAGGCACTGTAGCTGACAGCCCTTTCAGTTTAATGTATGGCTCCAACTGGTAAAGGGAGATTACAGAGTTCCTTAGCCAGCTATACTGAGCCACAGGGGTTCAGAATCAAATCCCTTCTCTGTGTAGAGTATGACAAACCTAGATCATAGATAAGGACAGGATTTCAGCTTGAAATCCTGTCTTAAACTAGTTAAACCTCAACCCCTTTGTATTATAATCTAGAGACAGGCCCAAACCCAGATCTAAATATTTCTAAATATAATATATTTGATGTCAATGGGGAAGGCAATGGCGGAAGAATGAGGGAAAAAATGGGTAAGTGGGTGAGGGTAGTCCTACCCCCCTTGAAGACTTTCAAAGTCTGGAGGCCAGAGGCCTTGGGGCCTTGGCCTCCTCTTTCACCAACAGCTTCTTGTCCCTACACTTAATGGACTATTCTAATGTTTAGTTCAAGGGACAGGTAAGGGAGAGAGATTCAAGGGAATGGATTAAGTGGCTCAGGCCAGAGTGAGTCCAACCAAAATCTCACTTGAGAATTCAGATAGCTGTTGATGAATCTCAGGGGAGGTATTGAGGGCCTCTGAATGGAGTCAGATCCCAACTGATAGAGAAACCTGGTAGAGCTCTTTCTCAGCCTCTAGAAAAATGCTCCTTCTCCTCCCCCTCCCAGTCTGGAAGTCCTTGACCATTGGCTTCAGAGTTCTAAGTCACTTTCAGAACTTCCAGGATTCTCTTGCCCCTCCTCCGCTGCTCCTCAGGTTCATCTGTCCATCAGCCTGACTTCTCATCTTAAACGCAGGGTCTCTCTTCCTTACTTTACAGAGCAGGCTGTGGGATCAGGATCCCTTTGGAGCTCCTGGCTGCCTACCATCTTAGGCCCCCTCCTAATACCTTTGTTAGTAATAATTCTCTTGATTTTTGGTTCCTGTCTCCTAAATGCCCTCACTAATTTAATTTCTCTTTAATTACACTCTATTAGATTTCAGATGATAACATCCATTGCCATCCTATCTGAAACCACTCTCCATCCCCTAGATCAAACTCATTGATACTTTTCACAGACTTAACTAGGGCCAGTGCAATGTCCCAACTCAGAGTGAAGAAGCTTCAGAAGTTGAAACCTTTGCCCATTTTCCTCAGACTTCTAGATTTTTAGACTTTAAGAGGGGATAATGATGGAGGTAGGCAGTGGTCAGCAATGGGAAGTAGTGACAGAAGCTGAACTCTCATGCTCTGAAATCTTGTATTTCTCACTTGTTACACTAGTTAAGCATAAGCTGCAAAATTTGTACTGTCAGTATTAGTCAAGCATAAATTACAGAATCTGCATTATTAATCAGTCAACCATTCTATACTGTTAAGCATCTGGTATAAACACCAAAACCGTAAGGATAATTTTTAGTGTTTTGACTTAAAATCTAAAATAAGTGGTCACCATGGGAAATTCCCAAATATGAAAATACCCAATTCAGCTGGGATTTATGGAGATTTTAATTAATAAACAGAGAAGGAATTAAGGGAGAGAGAGAGAAAAGTAGAGAGAGAAAAGTAGAGAGAGAGAGAGAGAGAGAGAGAAAAGTAGAGAGAGAGAAGTAGAGAGAGAGAGAGAACTAATTTAAACTGCTCTGGCTCAGGCTGAGCCAAGCAGTAGTAAAAGGCCTAGGCCAAAATGGCCTAGGACTGAGCCTAAGGGAGAGACCATCAGTCTTTATCACTCACCACAAAAACCAAGCTGGGTTTTTCCACTCCGAACTGAAATTACTCTTCAAACTAAATTCAATTGTAACTGAATTCAATTGTCTCCTGAACTGTTCCTTCGTCTCCCTTTAAAGAGATTTTTCTCTTATGTCACCTCCCCTAAATTTTGACATCTACCAATCACAGTAGATGCTTTTTTCCAGGACTGCCCATTCTTAGTTTACACCTTCTTTGGTTTTCACCTTCTCTGGTTAGATTAAATCTTCTGAGTACTTCACACCTCTTTGTTTAGCTTGCCTTTTGTAAGTTACTTGACCTTTTTAGGTACTAATTTAACCTTTACAGGTACTTGTGATAGTGAAATCACTTTTAAAGACTGATGTATATTAATTTAATGTCACCAAGGAATTAACTTATGAAATTCCTAAATGAAACACTCAAGTCAGAATGGAGTTTTATGGCAGTTTAATCACAATGGGAGTAAGAAGAAGGAGAGAGAGAGAAGGAAAGAAGGGGCAAGGAAAGAGGTTAACTCAACCTTCTGGCAGAGCCAGAGGGAGTCCAGGCCTTGGAAGGCCAAGGTAGAGAAGATAATCAGTCCTTTGACTCATGTGACTGATCTGAAGGAAAGCTGCCTGCAGGTCTCCTCCCTGCTCGAGCTCCTAGAACGAACTGGTGCCTAGCCCTGTCTCCAGGAAGTGAGCGAACTCCAGAGGCTGTTCTCCACCTCACTTCCTGCGCCTCACATGTGCCAATGGTGTCTCAAGCTTGGCTTAGGACAGCCCAGGTAGGCAGTTAGTTATTTCTGATTTGCCATTGACTAGCACATGCCTTAGTAGTGTGGGTGTACACAATTTTGGGTGCTACACCAAACAAGATGGAGGAGATTTAAAAATCACAATCCCCCCGATGATGATTGGGGGACTAGTCTCCCCAACTGATCACTAAACATAAGTGTCCTGCACCCCAAAAAATTCTAACTGCAAATGTATACAAAATTTTACCCTCTAAGAGGAAAACTACAATAGTTGTAGATAAGGGGAAATAGAGGAGAGAAAGAGAGACAGCAAAACCAATGTTTTGCTTGGCGCATTGACAAAAGCCAATTAGGGGGCAGTCCCCTTTGGCATAAGAGTGTACATTCAAAATAAATGTTCGATCAGCCACACCCCAAGGTTCATTCTGGACCTTCCTGTAGTTTAAGGGTTTAGGTATCTTTTTCAAACAGTTCATTCTCTGGATTCAGTTAGTTAGCAAGCTTCTTCTCTGAAGATCTATCTCGAACAAAATTTAAATCTTGGATTTTATGAAAATACAATCCCCCCAAAGAAAGTGTTGAAAAAACACCCAGTCCAGATGAGGATGCAAGGTTTAGTTATGGGGGTGTGTGAGTTAATTCAAAAGAAAGACAAAAACAAAAATGAAAACATAAGAAAAAAACAAAAAGCAAAAAAAAGAGAAAAATTAATGGAAAAAATTTAAACCCTTTATTTATACATATGTATGTGTATATATTTATATTTATTTTAAAGAAGAATTCAAAATCAGTATCAAAATATAAAAAATCTATGTATGCAAAATTTTGAGAAAGCAAGAATAAATTTCTCACAGGCCCCTGTATTAGGGTCCAGTTAAGTAATTTCTAATCCCACAAGTCTGTAGGACAGAATGCATAATTTTCACTTACTCATTTGCAGCCAAGGCTACAGGAAGTTGCCATACTATAGGAGAGAAAAAAGGACCAGATTTTCATTTTAATAGGAAAGTGTCATTTCCTGGTCTGATTTTACCTTCATTTTCAGGGATAGAGGGAGCCAGAATGATAGCCAACCTTTGGTACTTGTCTGTAAGTATTTTCACGAAGAGTGCGGATACAAAGAAGGCCTACGTCTTAATGTATGTCAAGCTTCGCAACCTCGTCTCACGCTCGGTTCAAGTCCTTAGTATTGGCTTAGAAGTGCATCAATCCTACCTGGATTGGTTTTTGATTTGTTGACCTGTGAGCTCTTTTGGCATTATTTAGGTTATCTCTGTGCTCCTTTTTTATCCAGTTTCCTAGAATCAGACACAAACATTAATCATAGTCCCATAACAATTATCAATAAATGGCAGGTTCCCACAGTCTAAATCTGTTTGGGTATGTATTAATAATATAGCAAGTATATATATGTCTCAAATGGTGAGATGTGTAGGTCTCCTCTAGGCCTGCTTCTAAGATAAAATAGGGCAAGAGGGAGAATTTCAGGCCATTTTAAATGAGTCTCAGTGCATAATTTGCTAATCATAGTTTTAAGTTCTTTATTTATCCTTTCAACTTGGCCTGAGCTCTGGGGATGATATAGGACATGGAATTTGAGAGTTATCCCCAAGCAAGAATATATCTGATTTAGAATGGAATCAGTAAAATGACTTCCCCTATCAGAATCAATACATGCTGGCAGGCCAAAGCAAGGAATAATTTCTTTTAAAAGCACCTTAGCAACAAAAGCCGCTGTGGCTTGGGCTGTAGGAAATGCTTCTGGCTGTCTGGTCAGTTGGTTTTCTAAAAAAGCATCTTGGAGAAACGTGGCTTAAATAACAAACAAATTAGGCACTAGCTATTAAAGGATGAACTTAAAAGATCAGAAGATTGAGGGTATTTCGTTTTCCTGAAGTGGTTAAATCACATACTTAACACCTTTTTGTATTAGATCTAAAAATAGACCTAGCTTAAGGTTCTCCCTTTACTATAAGGCATGAGTTGGGGACTTTCATTGTTCAATCAGGAGTTTACAACTTTATCTTCCTCTAAGGCACTGTCTGAGTAGGGTGGAGTAATTTTAAAAGTTCCCAATACATTCCTGATCAAGTATCTCCATTGTTACAATAGGGGAATAGCTTAACCAAATCTTCTAAGGTACAGTCTGAATAAATTCCCAAAGATCTGACAAGTATACTATTCTGTGTTCACCTAATTTACTTATAATTTCTTTATTCTTTATATTCAAGCCATTCACCCCTTTTGAGTTTATCTGGTGTAGAGTGTGAGATGTTGATCTAAAACTAATCTCTCCCATACTGTTTTCCAATTTTGCCAGCAGTTTTTGTCAAATAGTGGATTTTTGTCCCCAAAGCTTGGATCTTTGGCTTTATTAGAGACTGTCTTGCTGAGGTCACTTACCCCAAGTCTATTCCACTAATCCTCCCTTCTGTCTCTTAACTAGTACCATATTTGTTTTGATGATCAATGCTTTATAGTACAGTTTAAGATCTGGTACTATGAGGCCCCCATCCTTCACATTTTTCCCCATTATTTCCCTTGACATTCTTGACCTTTTGTTCTTCCAAATGAATTTTGTTATAATTTTTTCTAGTTCTATAAAAGAATTATTTGGTAGTTTCATTGTTATGGTGCTATATAAATAAATTGATTTAGATAGAACTGACATTTTTTATTATATTGGCTCAGTCTAACTATGAACAATTAATATTTTTCCATTAGATCTGACTTTGTGTGAAAAATGTTTTGTAATTGTGTTCATATAATTCCTGTGTACGCCTTGGTGAATATATCCCCAGGTATTTTATATTGGTAAGATTGATTTTTAGATGGATTTTCTCTAACTCTTGTTGTCTCAAAAACTTTCTAAGGCTATAAATTGTGGAGAAATTGCAACCTGCATTTATTGGAGTTTCCTTACCTGGGAGTTCCTTCTACCAGTAAAATCACAGGACCAGGACCTTTGTTTCTGTCTTTGCCTTGGATAAAGGCAGTAATGGGATATAAGTGTAGTAGTAGGATATATGCATCAAAGGCTATGAATGATTTAGTCATTTTTCTTCAATATTTCCAAATTGGTTCCCAGAATATTTGGATTAATTAACAGTTCCATCAATAATATACCAGTGTTCTTTGCCATAGTTCTTCAACATTGTTTTTGTTTTCTGTCATATTTTCTAATTTGTTGGTTGTGTCATTTCAATTTATATTTCTCACCAGTGATTTTTAGCATTTTTCACATCATTATCAATAGTTTACAATTTCTCCTGAAGACTCTTAAAATATTTTCACCACTTACCTATTTGGAGAAGGGATGTAGATAATAGGAATGTAACAAATGTTTGTTGATTGAAAAACAGTCAAATAAAGGTTAAATAGCTTGGCTTAAGTCTCACAGAAAGCCTGGAAATTGCAGGAAAAAACCTCAGGAATCCAGCAGTCACAGTGTCTATTTTGTTTTATTTAGAGCATTCACTGTTCATGTGGTCTGTAACTCTAAAAAGGTTCATAGAAACTTTGATTATATTGATATTTTTCTCCAGGGTTTGAAGTTTGTGAAGGGTAAGGATTAATAGAATACAATTCCCCTTAGAATCCTTAGAAATGCTGAGACCAGCAAATATTTTTTATCAGAATTAAAAATATATATCATAGCTAACTTATTTTGAAAGTCCTAGTTCTTCCAGGCATTCAAAGAGAATTTTTATTCTCTGTATCTTCCATGACCCAACTGCTAAAGTGGTAAGCATGGTTTATATATTCAGTGGTCTCTCTAGTCAGGTCAGTAGGCATTTTTAAAAAATACCTACTGTGTGCTAAGGAATAGTCAAGTCTTTTTCTTAATTAAACTAGATTGCATTTTTTCTTCCAACTTAAGAAAAGGTATATGGGGGCAGAAGAGGCAATAAAAACCTGCACATATGTAAAAAAATGCTGAGGTTTTTAAAAAGTGACTCCCAGCTGTCATTGACAGAAGGGAGATCTTTAATATGCAGTTCAGCTGTATGCATGTATGAAGGCAGTGACCTCAGAACAGAGCAAGGAGCTGGCTTTGATGATGTATGGTTACCTTTTTTGAATAATTTAAATAGAAGCACTCCTACTCATCTCATGCCACAAAATAATTAGTGGATTGAATGAGTAATCACCACATGCAAGAAAGCAGATCCTGACTGTTATTTTTAGAAGGATAGCACATATGGCAGTCTAGATGAGAGTGATTGAAATTTATATGCATGAATCCTATAATATAAAGTACTTGTGTATATAACTACTATGGAAAACATTTTACATTTAAAGGAAAAACATGCACTTTATGCTTTGGAACCATTTTTCTTCCAATTCTGAGGTTTTTTTTAACAGAGTAGTACATACTTTTCCTCTTTAAAATTTCCCCTTAAGCATAGATCAGGTTCTCTGCAAAAAATTCTTCAGTATCTTTCTCCTGCTGAGTCCAGTACAAAGTTCTTAACATGGCATCCAAGTATATATACAATCTGGCACAACTGTACCTTTTTCAACTTTCACATACTTGTTTCTGCTTGCAGAGAGGAAATGGCTCTGTGTATGTCCCCAGAAGAAAATTCAAGTGGAAACAGTGAGAGTCATCTATTGTGATGCCACTTTCCTCCAGTTTCATATGGTGAGATATAAAGAGACACACTCTAAAAGAAAACTTGAACCCAACAAACTGAGGATTCTCTTTGCAGAACCCAGAACACTTCTACACTAGGTATCAAATTCTGCAGACTAATTCTGGATCATGACTTCAGGTTGTCTCCACTCTAATCATATTTTTAATTCTAGTACTTATCCTGCTTCTGATCATTTTTGGGACTTCAGCTTATCCCTTCCAATAGTCTTTGTCATCTTTTCCAATTTATTGTGTATGAGGTGAAATCTCAGAACTAGTTATTCTGATTTACATTTCTTTAATTAATAGTAATTTGGAGCATTCTTTGATTTGGTTGTTAATAGTTTATAATTTTTTTTTGAGAATTATCAGTTCATATCCTTTGATATCTATTAGACATTTCTTAGAGAATGGCTTTTGATCTTATGTATTTCTTTTATGTGCCTGTATGTCTTGGATATCAAATTCTAATCAGAGATATCTGATATAAAAATGTTTTCCCCCAGGCTGCCACTGGGAAGACTGTCCTCATTCCCTTCAGTTGGCTCCCCCTGAATAGAATTTTGTTTTCATGACTGTAGCAGTCCACCTCTAGCTATGGGCAAGGGAAACAGTTAGTATGTACAGAGTGGCTTAGAAGAGAGCATGCTCAGTCTTGAGCATGGCTGGGAAAGCCTCTGACTCTTGACCCTAGCTTCCCCCAGGTTAGGCAGGAAAATAGGTTTCTTTGTGTTCGCCTGGCTAAGAGAAACCACACCTATACCTTGTCATTAACCAATGATAATCATCCTTATGTAGTGTGTATATTTGCATATCAAAGAGATTAAATACAGGGCCACAGCAAGCTCCACCCTCTTCCTCTCTTGGATCTTAGCTCTCACTGATGTCTGTCCTTGCTGGAGCTTGGCCTCTGGCCAAGCTCCATCTTTAATTCCTTTCCTTATCTACCTCTCCCACCTGGGACCTGGCTTTTGGCCAGGCACTCTCTTTTCTCTATCATGTCTCTGACCTGTGTGGTATTAATTGTGGATCTCAGGATGGATCATGCCTCTGCGACATCCTAAAGATCGGGGTTATGCTGTGGCCCTATTATAATCAATAAGGCCGGGTTTCTGACTCATTTCTTCCACCTCATATCTAACTTGGCTCCACCACGCTCCTCGGGGTATCCAAAACTTCTATCCTTTTTCTATCTTCCTACCTTGAGGCTTCTCGCGGGTTCGGGGAGCCTCAATGACTGATTTTGTATAATAGTTATTTCTGTATAGTAGTTATTATTTGAACAATAGTTATTTATAAAAGTGTACGTATGTGTGATATTTTACTAGATTATAAGATATATGAGGACTGGATCATCTTTCATTTATTCTTTATAGTTCTGACACATAGCACAATTCTTTGCAAATGGTAAGGTCTCTCAAGACATTATTTGTTGAATAATGACTATATTAGTTTCATCAAGAAAGTCCTTCCATTGACATAGCCTTCTTCATGTCTCATCAGGCTTCTCCACCATGCTCCAGAAACCTCTTTATATGGGAAGATCACTTTATCCCTGGAATTCACAACTCAGAAGTACCCACTGCTCCTGGGGTTCCAAATTCTTAGATTGGTTGGTACCTCCTAGTACCTCCAGTTAAGGTAGGCACCCAGGTCAACCATTTTTAAAATTTGTCATCAAAATGAATTCTGGACTTTTCCATTATGACCCATGTGAGATAGGACCTTCTCTAACTCTACCTTAATTTCTCTTATATGTTGTTTTCCCCATTAGACTGTAAGCTCCTAAAGGAAGGGGTTGTCTTTACTTTTTCTTATATTGTGTTTCCAGAACTTAGCACAGAGCTTGATACATAGTAGTGAGTACTTAATAAATACTTGTTGACTACCTGATTCAATGAGCATTATCAGTGTCAAGTGATTTCTTCCTTCTATGAAAAAAATTACAGCACATATTCTCAACAAATACTTCAACATATCTATTTACATAGAATATTCTTTAACAAAAGTTGGTTTGTTGATCATTAGTAGAATGTTTTTTCTTTGCTTTTTATTTTTAAAAGATATTTTATTTTCCCAATTACATGTAATAACAACTTTCAATATACATTTTCTGAGATTATAAAATCCAAATTGTCTACCTCCCTCCCTTCTCTCCTCCCTATAGGAGATGATAAGCAATTTGACCTGGGTTATACATTATCATGCAAAATATACTTCCATATTGGTCATTGTGGTAAGAGAACACTCATATAAAACCAAAATAAAACCCCAAATAAAATGTTTTTTCTTTAAAAATTTTTTAATGTGCACATGACAAATAGAAACAAACTCTAACATTTTAATATATAAAATAGTTAAAGAAAATTATATGTGAAACCACACATATTATATAATTTTCAAATTATGTAATTTTAAATTTATATATTTATATTTAAATTTATATTTTTAAAGTATATTTAAATTTGTTTATTTTCAAAATTTAAATTTTTCTTAAATTTATATTAAAAAAATTTAAAGACAATTTTTGAAAGTAGATCATTCATTTAGCATAATAGTTCCAAAGTTTTCATGTTTGTCTTTGTTTCTCTATGAACTTTCTTCTTTTTTCCTTAGGTGCGGGATTTTAAAAAATATTCTATTGATACTCTTTTCCTTCTTTCTTCTTTCATTTACTTTTTTTGTCATTACTATCAAACTATTGTGCCTTTCTTAAAGTTATTTTGTTCACTGCTTTTGACTTTCAAAGGCTTTCATTTAGCTTTGACTTTTTTTTCAAAAAGGAATACTTAGGAGACATGAATTTATTAAGGTACATTCTGTAAAATTATGCTCAACTTTTCATGATAAATTATTCTTGGGTGTCAGCCATTTCCCTTTTCTTTTTTGGTAGGTCATATTCTGATTTTTTCATTTGTTATTTTCAATGAATCTGTAGAATCCTGACTATAGTTTCTTGATACATTTTCTACCAAAAGCTTGGCAATTATATTTCTTGATGACTAAAACCTGGGTTATAATTTGTGTTTCTAATACTTTTTGGAAAAATTTTTCTATTATTTCCTGACATGGCATTTAGGCTTTCTTTCATCTCCCATATTATCTTTCAGCTTTGTTATCTTTTGATTTTACACTGATGTTTTTTGTTTTATCGTTGAATTTTTGTTTTAAGTCTTTTCTATTATTTTTCCTCAGGAAATCCATGTTTCCCTAAAGGTTTCTAGCTTTTGTTATAAGCAAGCCTCTTTTCACATTCTTTTTATTAAGAGCCCTAACTTAACTCTTTATCTCTTCCTTATTATTTTTTTCCCTAGAACTTCCAATTATTCTTAGGATTTTTGTGCTCATCCTATTTTCTTTTCCTTGACTTTTTAGTTGTAATCATTGAAGAATTTATTCTCTTTAGGAGTTTTACTCTGTGATTCTGTTGCCTGTAATAATTATTCATTGTATCAGAACCTGTACTTGCTTGTTATATCAGTTTTTCTACTGCTTTTTTCCCCTTTGCTTGATTCTTTATGTTTTCTTTTATTTTTGGTTATTTATTTAATGTGAAATATTTCTAGCTTTTTGAGATAATGAAGAGTTGGTCAACCTATTTATAATCTCTTACTCTAATATCTTACCAGAAACTTCTTAACGTTTATATCTCCATTTAGATATAGGAAATATAAATTCATTAAGTCATTTTGTTTTCTGTTGACTATGTTTTTTATGCCAGATATGAGCAACAATTTTTTACTAGAAGGCCCAAAATCACCATCATGGGACTCTTGAAAACTAGAAGCTATAATAAGTTATAGAATTGATAGAGATAATAAAAAGCAATTCAATTTCCCCATATAATACATGTAGAGAAGTTAAAATTTTTTTAATTCTTTTAAATTTACCTAAATTTGAAATAAAAGAAGTAAATTTATGACACTGGGGAAATATTTATTATGACATAATAACTTAATATCTGTTATATTTGATCTTATATTTTCATTTAAGTTACATTTAAAAATGTTGATTTGCACTGAGTTTCTTACATTTCTTGAGATCTACTTAAAACAGTGGGATTTTTTCCCCTGAATTTTGTGTAACTGTTACAACCAATTCAGTGGCTATAAAAACAAATACTCAAGTCAATATTATATAAAAGCTCAGAAAAAAGAAAACAACTTGCAAAACTATAAGATTATAATCATTTGAGTTATCAAAATTGTATTTTAGTTTATATTTGTTTAGACAAATATTGAAGCTTATTAAAGCAAAGGTCCAAATATGGATTAAGGGGATATGGGACCTGAAAGATATAGTTTTTCCACCTGTGTTTTAGGCTTCTAAAAACATCTCCATTCTGTGATGTATTACATGATATATTATAAGAAAGAAAAGTAAACTTATAAAAATTATATGAATACTTCCCAAATAAATGCGATGGGTTTTGAAATTCTTTTAAGTTAATTGTTTGGAATGTAGAACAACACATTTCCCAATAGTTATGTTATAAAAGGTATTTTATAATATTATACATTATGGGATAGCTTCCCAGCCTAGCCCCCCCAAAAGCCTATTTAATTTACACAAAATAGTAGAAAGTAATATTATGGCAATATTAATAACTTTTAAATATTTTTTTCTATTTTATTTATTTTTTCATTACTTTTGAATGCTGGTATTTGACCCAAAAAAAATAAATAAATAAATAAAAGGCTTGGGTATAGGAGAATGGGAAAATGAAAGTGAAAATCCCAAAGGGCATTTCTTGGCACTTTTAAGGGTAAATTTTTTTTTTTTGGCTCATACATTGAAGGACAAAAAGAGATGGAGGAGAAAGGGAGATAAATTTTTTTAATAAAAAGACTATGGATGGTGTGAAAGATTGTCTGAAGGAAAATTAACTGAGCCAAGTGATGAAAGATATAGGAAAGGAGGAAAGCATGGCATGTGTAAAATATTTCTCTTAGGAAGGAAAGGAGGTTGTGGCAAAGAGACTAGAAGTTACAGAGGTATGCTGGGAGCTAGCTTGTATTAGCTCAAGAGCTGGTTGTTATATTTTTCAAGGTGAGTGGTTATACCTTGGAAATTGACAAATGCTATAAATCAGGGCTTGATTTATTATTTTGTTGATTGTGCTTAAGAAAGTGATGCAGAAAAATGTTAATAATGAATATTAAAAGTGTTTCATCTGTACTTTTTTGGGGGGAAGAAGGGAGAGTTGATTGTTAAACAGTTACAAGTTATCAGAAACAATTCCCTAATCTAGTTATCAGGGAGCAGTGTTAGCCCAAGTCTATAGTTATCTTACTTAGCTCATTTGATTTCTGAAAAGCTGCATGAGGTTAAGAACACAATTTTGAAAACAGAGTGGGGAAAGTCCTATTCCATGAGGTTGAAGTGAATCCAGAACCCTGATCACCTTAAAATGTATATCTTTGTTGGTCAGAAGACAGACTTGGCAGATGAATAGGAGCAAAGCCTCTGTTACCGCTGGGCACAGACAAAGTTGGCATTCTGCTGTGGGGTGTGTAGGGTACTCGTATAATTCCCACTAACTGGGAAGTGGATTTTCTCAGCCCTGAAAGGCTTGAAGAATCTCTCTCTGCCTGCTTATACCTTTTGCTTGATGTGGAGGTTATGTGTACTTGTTTGTCCCCTAACAGAATATAAAGTCATAGAAGAGAGCTAAAGCTGGAATGGACCTTTAAGGTCATCTAATCTGATCCTCTTACTTGACATGGCACTTTCTCAGCATCCTTCATCCCTCTAGTGCTTTCTTCTCTACTCCATCTCCTGTCATCATCCTTGGGATGTCAATATTGATGATGACAACTAAAGCACTTCTAAAATCCTGACTACAAAATTCCTTTTGTCTCTAGGATCAAATATAAAGTCTTCTGCTTGGCATTCAGAACTGTTAGTCTCAGTTTCCTCATCTATAAAATGAGGATAATAATAGCATCTGACTCCCAGGTAAGTGAGGATCCCAGGTTGGGAGGATTAGATGAGCTAATTTTTGCATAGCACCTGGCACATGATAGGTACTATATACATTGTTTTTTTTTTTAATTTTTATTATTTTGGTTTCCTTCTCCACTCTGGATTCTCTTCTTTCCACATTAAGAAGGATAAAGCTGTAGAGTGACCCCTAGGAAGAGGTCTGAGGCAATGTGTACCCAACTCCAATTGTATATATGAGACATTTTAAGTCAGGTGTTTGTAACTTTTGGCTGGTCACATTTTAATTTGTGTGTGTACCTGTGGAGAGGGAGCCTGGCAGACTTGGCTGAAGTCCCATCTCTGGGACATACTGGTTGTGTGACTTTGGATAAGTCATTGAATCCTTCAGATCCCTAGGGAACCCTCTAAGGCTATAAATTGCAGAGCAGGTGACCTGATTCTTATCAGTAGGAAGAACTTCCTCAGTGGGGATTCCTTATACCAATGGAATCATAGGTTGTGTCCCCTACCCCCAAAAAAGCAAGTGTGAATTTGAATGTAATTAATATAATGTTTTTTAAAAACTGTCACAAATCAGGAGGACTTTTTGTGTGGTCAACAGTGCTTCACTCCAAAAAGAAAGGCACCATCTGACCAGGACATGCTGAGGCTGGAGAAGACAAATCTGACAGCCTGAATGAGCTGATATGCTCTTTCTGGATAAGACTCTCTATGCATTTCAATAAGAAATAATAATACAGCACATTACAATAATAGCTAGCATATAAAGCATCTATTATGTAGCAAGCACCATACTAACTACTTTATAATTATTATCTCATTTAATCTGCCTAACAATCCTGGGAGGTAGATGTTATTTTTATCCCCATTTTATGGATGTGAAAACTGAGGCAAATAAAAGTTAAGTGACTTTGTCCAGTGTCAGACAGCTAGTGTCAGAATTCAGCTTTGAGCTCAGGTTCCTGACTCCAAGACTGATGTTCTATCTATTGTGCCACCTACTTGCCAAGTTGCATAAAACTAAGTGGCATTTTCCTTTTAGTCAACAGTTTAACAGAGGGCATTTTGGGGTAATCAATTATAGCCCTATAAATAAAATTTACTTTGCTATGTTGTAATATTAAATGTACTTCAGAAAAGACAGAGGAACATGGGATAGAGGAATCTTCTTTCCCCTTCACTCTCAGCTCTGTATGTATGTTCTCTTGTGCAGAGAGGAAGAGAGAGCATATTATTTCATATTATACAATCAGCAAACACACTTTAGTGATAATAGCTAATTTTCTCTTTTACACAATGGCTATTATAAAGAAACATCAAATTCATCTTAATTTGTGAGAAAGAGAATAATCATTTCATACCTGTTATGAGGTATATGACAGTATGTTAGGGCAATTTAGCCTGTACAACCTTGAAGAAAGGGTTGGGTCAGACTGGAAAAAAAGGAGGGACCAGCACTGCTTACATTATCCATCAATCAATAAGCATTTATTAAATGTTTACTAAATACTAGACATCATGTTAGGCACTAGGAAGACAAAGTCAAAGATGCAATGGTCCCTGCTCTCAAGGTGTTTAGAATCTACTTGGAAGAGTGGGATTGGAGAAGAGAGAAATCCAGCTAAACTCTCCCAGCATTTTCCTCTAATCAACTTAAAAAAAATTAATTTGTTTAATCAATTTAGAACATTATTCCTTGGTTTCAAGAATCACATTAATTCCCTCCCTCCCCTTCCCCCACCCTTCTCGCAGCCAACACACAATTTCATTGGGTATTACACGTGTCCTTGATTAGAACCTCTTTCCATGTTGTTGGTGTTTGCTCTAGGAGGTTCATTTAGAGTCTACATCCCTAGCCATATCCCCTTGACCCATGTATTCAAGCAGTTGTTTTTCTTCTGTGTCTAACCAACTTTAAAACAACTCCTTTGATCAAGTTTTGGAGTGGTAGAGCAAGCAAAATGTCAGAGTGAGACATTTTTCCAGCCTAAGACAACTTAGGAAGTTGGCAGGAGAGATCTGAGACTCTGGAGTAGGGGCTGGTCTAGAGCATGACAGCAACACCAGCAATTTTGGAACTTTAGAGACATCCACAACAGCAACAACAATTTCTGAAGCTCTCAGTCCAGAGACAGTAAGTGGTAGGACAATTGGTCAGAAAGATTACAGGGAGCTCTTTGCTAGCACCGGGTTACAGTAGCTCTTTTTGTGATGGCAAAGAATTGGAAATTGAAGGGATGTCCTTTGACTGGGGAATGGCTGAATAAATTGGGGCATAGGAGGGTGATGAAGTACTATTGTGTTATAAGCAATGATGAACAGAATGATTTTAGGAAGAGCTGGAAAGACCCACATGGGCTGATGCAGAGTGAAACAAGCAGAACCAGGAGAATATTATACATAGTACCTGAAATATTGTGGAATGATCAAATGTGATAGACTTTGCTACGAATAGCAATACAATGATCTGGACAATTCTGATGGACTTATGAGAAAGATGGCCTCTGAGATTACTTCTAGCTATAAAAACTATGGCTATACACTAATACACTGTTGGTGGAGCTGTGAATTGGAGAGCTATTTGGAATTACAGACAGAGAGTTCTTAAACTCTATATACCCTTAGACCCCTCATTGTCATTGCTGAATATTTTCTCCAAGGAGATCATGGAAAAAGGAGAAGAACTTATATATTCCAAAATATTTTATCAGTTCTCTTTGTAGTGGCAAAAATTTGGAAACTGAGGGGATGCCCATCAATTGGGGAATGGCTCAACAAATTGTGATACATGATTGTGATGGTGATAAGAAACAAAAAGCAGGAGGGGGTTGGGAGGAGGAGAGGGAAAGAACATGATTTTTTATTCCTGGAAAAATACTCTAAATTAATCAATTAAATAAAATTAAAAAAAAAGAAAATCTAAAAAGAACTACATGGGATAATGAACAGTGAAATGAATAGAACCAAGAGAACATTATATACAGCTACAGAATTAATATCTGAAGAATAAATTGTGACTGTTATCTCCAAAGAGTGAATTGAAAAGTGAAAACATGAAAAACTTAATTTATATGAACATGTCAATCTCCTGGATGATGCAAGGGCAATGGGGAAAGTTGGGACACTTGTGAATGGGATTTATTATTTAGATATGAAGAAAAATAAGTTAAACATATAAGAGATTTGTGATTTCATTTATGAATAATCTTCTTTTCCTTTGTATATGGAAATGCTTGTTTTATTTGGTTTAGTAAAATTTGGAATAATAAAAAAATTTATGGTTCTCAATTGACTAAAATTTAACTAGTTGTGAAGAAATATTAGTATATTGGAGAATGTTTTTGTTGTGTTTTGAAGGACTAAAGTTATACAGTATCTCTGTATCTATCTATATATGTTATATAAAAATATATCACATTAGAGATGATATGTGAATACCTACTATCCATAGCTTTTCCACGGAGCAGAGAAATAATTATTAAATTTGTATCCTAGGGCAGCGAGGTGATTCAGTGGATTTAGAAGCAGGCCTGAAGACAAGAGGTTCTAGGTTCAAATATGGCCTCAGACAAATACTTCCTAGCTTTGTGATTCTGGGCAAGTCATTTAACTCCAATTGCCTAGGCCTTATCATTCTTCTGCCTTGGAATTGATAGCATCAATTCTAAGACTAAAGATAAGGGCTTTAAAAAATTAAAAATAAACTTAGCCTGTCTTTTCTGCCTTTTAGTCTTAAACCTCTTGGGGCCAAAACATTGAAACAACAACAATGACAAAAAACAAACAAACCCAAATGACAGATGCTAAGAATGCCTTTTCAATGAAAACAAGTATTTTTCCCAGCCATTTTTTGGGAAGGTGTCAAACAATTATTTGTGTCTATCTTCATTTTCAAATATTTCTGCATAAAGGAATCAAGAAAACAAATTGTAGTTGTTTTTGTTTGATGTACTTTTAAAAAGTAGAATTAATTTTTTCAGGGTCAGAGATAATTAATGTTTTTGCTATATACTTTTATGCATTATTTTCTTATTAAGCTAGTTAAGTATTTTAGATGTTTATAAGTCAACATGCTTTCACAGCATAACTTGTGTATATGTAAAGAGGAATATTTAATTCTCACAGTTCACTTCTAACTGACACACAAAAATGCAAAAAAATGTGGAAGCTGCAGAAACTGTGGTAAAACTTCTCTTTATTTTTCTGGGCTTTTGCAAGGCCCACTTTTGACCAGTCATATCCCTTCCCAAGATACTGTCACAGGTGCAACTCCCAAGATGTGGATCTCAGAATCACTTTTGAAAGTCCTTATCGGAGACTGACCATTTATATGAAGTATTAAACTGTACGACTCTTAAAAAATTTTTTGTTTTTAGCTTGGATTGGAGAAACAATTATTCATTTTTCACAAATGGTGGATATCCCAAGATCCTTATATTCTTTTCTTATTTTTTAATTAAAATTAAAATCTTTATTCCTTAAAAATTTTAATTAATTAATTAAGAATATTTTTCCATGGTTACATGATTCATGTTCTTTTCCTTCCCTCCTGCCTCCCCACTCCTGTAGCCAACAAGTAATTCCACTGGGTTTTACATGTGTCATTATCAAGACCGATTTCCATATTATTAATATTAGCAGTAGAGTGCAAGATCCTTATATTCTTCACCAAAATGCTTATCTTGGTGTGTTTTTCAGTAAGAATGTTTTATTCGACAAAACAACTAGATCATTCTTCCATAGGAATTGGTCTACAGTTAATTCTCCTTCTCTGCTCATGAAATGCCTTATCTAACCTTCCAGTCAGTGATTTCAGGACTAAAACATTAGCTTTGGTTGCACTTTTCCTTTGTGTCCCGAATCCTTAGCGATTAGCTGGGTGCATAGTAAGTACTTGCTCATTGATTAATTGATTTCTGGATTCTCTTGGTGTTTTATAACATTGCATTTGTCTTCGACTGTCCTGATGCACAATGGGTCATTTTAAATGTGAAAGCCAGATTGTAAGGAAAGTCTAAATAAGAATCTGGGATTAGGAACAACATCATGGACCACAGGAGTTGAAGATGAAGACTTGGGTCTGGCAGCTTAAAGGATGAACACAATCCAGTTAAACAAGTATTTATGGAGTACCTACTATGTGCAAAGCACTACACTATTTGGGGGGGGTATAAAAGCAAAAAGAGAAGCAGTCCTTGGTCTCCCACTCACTTACCTGCTATAGGAGATGCATAATATGTACGTAGAAAA
Source organism: Monodelphis domestica (assembly GCF_027887165.1). Classification (NCBI taxonomy): domain Eukaryota; kingdom Metazoa; phylum Chordata; class Mammalia; order Didelphimorphia; family Didelphidae; genus Monodelphis; species Monodelphis domestica. The sequence continues at coordinate 91,661,053 of NC_077234.1, read as the reverse complement.
CCAATGTATGGAGTGCAATAATATTAAAATCAACCAAAAGAGTAATAGACAATACGGGGTTGTATATACAATATATAGATATATACATGTCAATATAGTAGGAACTTGTTTTACACAAACAATATGTCCCAAGATCTTTTGTGTATGTTGAAAATCATAAATAATTGAAAACTCCATTATTTAATGAGCAATTTTTATACAAACACAGGACTTTTTTTAGGCTTATCAGAGTTACTAGCATCACTACTCTTGTACTTTGGGACCATTATTCATAACTAAATGCTACTAACAAACAAAGAGAAGCACTACTTTGATGCAGACATGACTTGCTACAAGGGACAACTCTGGACAAAGACTGATGATACGGGAACTAATATTTGACACAAAACAATGGAATGACTCTCATTAATGCTTCTCAGGGAGAGAAGGAGTATGATTGGGTGAATTGCTATAAGAGTTTATACTGCTTGGGAAAATGGCATGGATTTAGTGTGTAATTTCAAATGTTTATTCTATGTATTTTTCTGCCATAATTTTTTATTGACATCACATATTCCCAAGTTCCTATGTGTTAAGTTCATGTTAAACGAGGATCTACTGTAAATGGAATTGTAATATGCAATATGGAGTACAATATCATTAAAACCAACCAGAAGGGTAATGTACAACAGAATACAATGGAAAAGGAAAGAACCAAAATACCTGCTGAATACCGTCTAATTATAACGATCAATCCTGGCTGTGAAGAAGAGAAGAGAAAACATTTTCCTCCCTTCATTCAAGGGGTTGGAGGGGGGGTGGGGTGGGGATAGAATATGGAATATGACTCAAGGGTTGCTTTGGTTAGTTTTGTAGAACTTCTCTTTTTTCTTTTGTCTTTATCCTTTGTTTATAAGGAATAGATCTATGGTAGTGGAGAGGGATATATTTGGAAATGAAGGTGATGTAAATACATGATGTCATCTACTTGGAGAACCAGGGAGGGTGAAAGAGAAGAAAGAAGAAAGAGAAGGTATTTTGAGAGTTGAAGATGCATGTATTTCAAGCCCTTGGAAGATGGTTTGCACAAATGGAATGTGGAGGGAGACAGAATCTTGAATTAAGAAAGAGCTACCATGTAGTTTAGTTTGGGTGGAGCACAAAGTACATGAAGGGAAGCAGTATAAAATAAGGTTGGAGTGTAGGTTAGAACCAAATTCTGAAGGGTTTTAAATGCCAGGTAGAGAAGTTAGTGTGTTAATGTAGAGTAAATAGGCAGTCACTAAATGGTATATTATTACACAGTTGTGTAGGGAATAGATTGAGGTGAGACAAGAGACTAGAAACAGAGAATACAATTAAGAGGTGATTAAAATACTCTAAGAAAGAGAGATGGTAAAGATCTGAACTGGATGATGATTGTATAAATATAATGAAGGGGATGGATGAAAGATTTTGTGGCTATAGAATTGAAGAGAGTTGGAGAGGAAGGAAATTGACGAGTTGAAGATTATTTCAGGGTTCCCAATATGCATTATTGGGAGAATAGCAGTACTCCCACCTGAAAAAAGGAAAGTGAAAGAAGACTGGCTTGAGAGGAAGATGCTGAGTTCAATTATGGACATGTGGAGTATGAGCTACTGATAGAGTATAGAAGTGGCCATGTCTAACAAACTATAGGACTCGAGTTTAGAAAATATAGATGGAGTGAATATGTAGATTTGGGAATCATCTTTATAAGGGAAGGAGCAGGGAGAGAAGAAGAAGAGGAGGAGGATGAAGAGGAAGAGAAAGAAGAAGAAGAAGAAGAAGAAGAAGAAGAAGAAGAAGAAGAAGAAGAAGAAGAAGAAGAAGAAGAAGAAGAGAAAACAGACAAAAGGAGAGAGAGAGAGAGAGAGAGAGAGAGAGAGAGAGAGAGAGACAATGTTAAAGAGTACTAGATGTGATATCAGAGGATCTGGGTTCAAATTCAGCCTCTATTAACTTGTAACCTTGGTAAATCTGTGCAATCAGATTTATGGGTGTGTGGAGGCAGAAAACCAGGACAGATTAGTGTAATAAAGACCAAAAGGAGAGAACATCCAGGAGGAGGAAGTGGTTAATAATGTCTGTCATTCAGTTGTTTTCAGTTGTGTCTGATTCTGTTTTCTTGGGATTTTCTTGGCAAAGAAACCACTGGAGTGGTTGGCCATTTTCTTCTTCAGCTCATTTTATAGACAAGGAAACTGAAGTCAACAGAGTTAAATGACTTGCCCTGAGTCACACAGCTAATAAATATCTGAGGCCAGATTTGAACTCAAGAAGATGAGTCTTCTGAATTCCAGGCCATGCACTCTATTCCACTGTGCCACCTAGATTTCTTAATAGTGTCTACAGAAAGGTTAAAAAAAAAAGATAAAGTCTGAGAAAAAGCCCATTAAGTTTAGTAGTTAAGACGTCACTGGTAATCTTTGAGACAATAATTTCAATAAAGTGCTCAGATAAGAAACCCGATTTCAAAGGGTAGAAAAGTGAGTGAATCATGAGGAAGGACAGGTAGACAGAATTGACAATTCTTCCTAGAAGTCTGGCAGTCCAAAAGAAGAGGGATAAAATATGATGGCTTGAGGAGATGTTAAGGTCAAATTAAGTGTGCTTTTGCTTGCTTGCTTGTTTATTGTTAAGAATGGGGACAACCTGGGCATATTTATAGGCATCAAGGAAGAAGCCAAGGACAATGATGGGATGACTCAGGATTGAGGACCAGAAGGGCATGAATAATAGAACAAACAGGAAAGATTTATCTGAGCCCAAGAAACAGTGGCATTCTCTGGGAAAGAAGAAGTAACTATTATTTAATTTTCATTGGTAAGTATCATTCTTTGCTAAGGGAGATAGAAATGGAAGATCATTATAGGAACTTTTGAATCAAATTTATTATGCAATTTATGGTAATAGTATTAATAATAATAGCTAGTCTGTATGTAGTGCTTTAAGGTTTACAGAGCACTTTACATGTATTATCTCATTTGATATTTACAACAACCCTGTGAAAAAGGTGCTATTATTATCCACATTTTACAGATAAGGAAACTGGAGCTGACAGATGTTAAGTGACAGAGTTAGTCAAGTCCTGTTTGAGGCAGGATTTGAACTTGAGTCTTCTTGATTCCAAGTCTAACAATCTATCCATTGCACCCCATAGCTGTGACACTAACATTGTTCAAGCAACAATTCAATGACAGCAAAAGGAAGTACATGATTTTAAATGCCTAGTAAGATATAAAGCGGCTATTAAGAAATGCAATGTAGGGACAGCTAGGTGGCAGAATGGATAAGACACCAGGCATGGGGTCAAGAGGACCTGGATTCGAACGTCGTAGTTGTGTGTCCCTGGGCACACAACTCTTAACCCTGTTTGCCTAGCCCTCACCCTTCTGCTTTGGAGTTGTTACTGAGACATAAAGTAAAGGGGAGATACAGACAGACAGAGAGACAGAGACAGAGAAAAACAAAAAGAAACAGAGACTCAGACACAGGTAGAGATAGAGATAGAGACAGAGACAGAAATGGAGAAAGAGAAAGACAAGAGTAAGAGAGACAGAGACAGACAAACACACAGACAGAAAGACAGAGAGAGTGGGGGAGGGAAAGGGAGAGAAGAAGAGGAGGGGGAGGAAAAAGAAGAGGAGGAGGAGGAGGAAGAAGAAGAAAGAAAGAAGAGAAGACAGACAAACAAGGAAGAGAGAGAGGCAATGTAATATAGTTAAAGAGTGCTAGATTTGATATCAGAGGATCTGGGTTCAAATTCTGCCTCGATTAACTTGTAACCTTGATAAATCTCTTTATCTTTCTGTACCTCAGTTTCCTTCTTTATCAAATGGGGAGGTTGGATCAGTTAATTGTCAAGGTCATTTCTAGCTCTAAATTAATGATGGTATGATTTTTAAAACTATAGACAAATGTATCGTTTGTTCTCTTGTAGTACTGTTGGTTGTCAGCAGAGGGCACTATTAGCAAAGCAAAATTGAAGTAGAACCTGCAGGAAGAAGGAGCTAGTTTAGGAATTGTACTCTGTTGTTTTTGAATGGAATTAAATAGATTTCATATCTCCTACTTCACACACCATATTTTTAAACCTATTTCAAACACAGTTTAAAATAATTCTAATACTTAAAATATTCATGATAAAATAATTTATGTACAGTAAATACTGAGAAGGAGCATCTGAGTTCAAATCCAAACCCTTCTTCAAACATTTACCAACTATATATGACTCTGGACAAGTCATTTAAATTCATTCTCTGTTTCCTCTTTGGCAAAAGAAGGATAATAATAAAAGCACCCACATTACAGAGTTTGGGTGAGGACCAAATGAGACATGTATAAAGTGCTTTATAATTCTTAAAGGGGGAAGCTAGGTTGGCACAGTGGATACTGGAGTCAGGAAGACTCATATTCCTGAGTTCAAATCTACCCTCAGACAGGTCACTGTGTGACCCTGGGCAAGTCACTTAACCCGGTTTGCCTCAGTTTCTTCATCTGAAATATGAGTGGGAGAAAGAAATGACCAACCACTCTAGTATCTTTGCCAAGAAAGCTCCAAATGGGTCAGACACAACTAAACAACAACAAAAAACTCTTAAAGTACTACACAAATGCTTGCAATGACTATTTTTTAGGTAATTATATAGTTTTTCATCATAGAATATTTAGACTTGCAAAGAACTAAATTGAGGACCACTCAAGGGCTCCCCGGGGGAGGTGAATGGCGAACACCAGAAGGGGAGAGCAGATGCCAAACTCATGCATGCAACACTCTCAAGTACAGGACAGAACCAGATTATAAAATGTAATTGGGTCTAAGGGACTTATGACAAAGGATGTTATCCACCTCCAGAGAAAGAACTGTTGGAGTAGGAATGCAGATGAAAACATATGATTTATCTCTTGTTTATTTGGATATATGATTTGAGGTTTTGGTTTAATATGATTATTCACTTACAAAAAAGAATAATATGGAAATGTTTTGCTTAATAATACATATATAACCCAGAAAAAATAAAAAGCAAATAAAATGGAATTAGGAAATGTTTAAGAAAATAAATAAAAATACAACACAACATAAATAGTATTATTTATGGTTTTCTATCTGTTGCCAGCAAGGATCCATCTCTCTTTGAATCTGATATCACTGCTAGAGGATAGAGGAGCTGAAATCGTGATCACAAAAACCTGTTCTCATTTTTCACTTCAAATATTTATTAGCCATGTGACACCAGGCAAGTCTTTTAACCTTTCTAAACTATAGTTTATTCATTGTAAAATGAGGGGGCTGGCCCTTTATAATCTCATCTAGCTCTAAAACTAGGACCATCTGCTTATTCCTGCTTCATCATTCTTCAGTTCCTCTGACCTATTTTGATTTGTTATCATTCTATTCCATCAACATTTGTGCCTACTATGTACCAGATGCTGGGGATTCAGAGGTGAAAAAAAAATTAAAATCCCTACCCTCAAGGGGCTGGCAGTCAAATGAGAGTGGGGTAGGAATACCAGGTAGAGTGTTATAATACCAAAGGAGAGATCAGAGATCTTCTAGGAATATTTGAGTGGGGAATACTATAATTACTTTAAGCTGGATAGAGGCACCGGGAAGACCTGGGAAGGGCTTGGAAGAGGTGGTTTCTGACTGTGTGAGCTAGACATTGAAGGAAGAGAAAGATTTCAAAAGGTAGAGAGAAGTTAGGAAGTCCTTAAAACTTAAAAAAAAAAAGTAACATTGTACACAGAGACTGATACACTGTGGTACAATAGAAGGTAATGGACTTCTCTACTAGCAGCAATGCAATGATCCAAAAAAAATTCTGAAGGATTTATGAGAAAGAGAACACTATCCACATCCAGAGAAAGAACTGTGGGAGCAGAAATGCAGAAGAAAAACAACTGCTTGATCACATGGGTTGATGGGGATATGATTGGGGATGTAGACTCTAAACGATCAATCCTAGAGCCAACATAAATAAAATGGAAATAGATCTTGACCACAGACACATGTAAAAGGCAGTGGAATTGTGCATGGGATATGGGAGGGAGTTAGGGGAGGGAAGGGAAAGAACATGATTTTTGTAATCCTGGAAAAATGCTCTAAATTAATCAATGAAATAAAATTTATTTTTTAAAAGTAGAAATAAAAAAAATATATTTTTTAAAAAGTGTGGAAATCAAGTCTCCAAAGAGACCAAAGGAATGTGCCAATGATCACTTGGTAAGGACGAATAAATAACGTGAATACATGTTATGATAATTAATAGGAGGGTATACATTAAAGCAAAGAGTCCACGTGGAGCAAGGGCGCTGGCTTCTGGGAAATGTGGGCAGATTCTCTCAAAGTGTTTAATTATCCTAATGCATCAATGTTGTTTTCAGAGAAGCATGCATGGAAGCCTAGAGCAGCCTTTGGGAGAGATGGCTCCTGGCGCTAATGGAGAGAAACTGCTGAAGTCATGAGGCTGCTTCAGGCAGAGACCTCATGTGAGTCATATGAAAACTCTAGCATTACTGACCTCTGACAAAGGGGAGTGAGCAAGGAGCAGAGAGGAAGAAGGGAAGAATTAGCAGGCTATTTCCCACCACCACCCCCCTCACCTCGGTGATTATGGGTCAAGAGCTGTGCTCAAATGCTCTCCAGCCAGGATGCAGCTGTTATCGGCCAGAGGGAGGAGATGCCCGCAGCTGCCCAAGGAGTCAGCCTGGGGCAGTGGATTCTGCAGTAGAGGTATTTGTTCTCCCAGCCAGTAGCATCTTTCTCAAAAAACAAAAACAACATCTCTCCCCCCCCCTCCGCCCCCCCCCAACCAATTGACAAAATGAACAGCCATCAGTTTTACACGCTGAGGATGAAACTGAATTTTCTGCGGTAGGTCTAAAGGGAAAGAGAAGATTTGTGGCTGTGGGTTGTTTTGTTTTATTTTGTTTTGTTTTAATAAGGCTGGAGTATGTTTTTGTAAAATGAGCAAGGTACTAATCCCATGCTTTTGGCAGGAGTCGGGAAGGGGGTTGTGCTGAGCTCTTTCGATATGAATTATAGGGAAGACTTCTTCCTCTCTTTAACTCTCTGAATGAATGGATTACTGTAGCAAACTGCACAGAGTTGTGAATTAGAATTTGAGAGAACCTTGGAAGAAGGAGAAATATGGGTTATTCATTCTCTGGGGGGGAGCCGGAGTTTAGAAAAATTGAGGAGCCATGACTGGCCAGTTTGGGGAAGGTGAGAGTGAAATAGGGAAGGCATCCATCATCGTGCCTGAGATGACCTTAAGTGCCAAGGTTGTAGTTTTTAAATGAAGGCTGTTCCTTAAATAAAAGCTTTGGTGTTTTGGCAGCTGCCATCATAGGCTTTTAGGTATCTGGCTGTCAGGAGAGATTAAGCTTTGAGGAGATTTTCTTAGCCACTTGAAGTGAAAAGTCAGGCAAGCAAAAAGAAGGAAAAAGTCATAACCTTTGGATTCTTGCCTTGCATTCTCCTTTTTGTATGTTCCTTTCAGCTAACAGAACTGAGAAGAGCATCACGCTCCATGACATCACTGTACCCCAAGGAATCACATGCATCCCAGGCCCGGAAATTGAGGAGTAAAAGGCCAAGGAGCAACAGTGATTCTTTCCAAGAAAAGGACCTTGAACAAAGTTTTCCATGGGTGAGTGAGCACTTGAGTCCATCACAGTAAATTTAGTGTAGTTTTGTTTAGGGATGCTGACCATTTCTTACAGGATGATTATTGGGCAATAAAAGCTCAGGTGGGCAATTGCTATCTAATTTCTCTGGGAAAATGTCAGAATTAATTGTCTTTCCTTCCCTTCCTTGTTCAAAACAGAGGAAGAGCCTTCCTTTTGGAGCTGCCTCATCATACCTGAATTTGGAAAAATTAGGTGAAGGCACTTATGCCACAGTCTACAAGGGGATCAGCCGGTGAGTGACTACTGTCCATATTTATGAAGCAGGGTACAGCAGCAAAGTAAGCCAAGAGCAGCTCAAGAAGCTCACTTTATTTTAGAGTCTGATCAGGATGCTGTGCTTAAGAGGCTCCTGTTTATCGGTTAAAGAATTCTTGTCCCAAGTCCTCAAATCCTTTTCAGAATGAAGAGTAGTATGTCACAGAAAAAGAAATCAGTGCTATATCCCCCTCCATCCATAGCAACCCAGAAAGACATGCCTGGGTTTCCCTTGGCAAAAAAAAAGAAGTCTTATTGGAGGGAAGTTGCATAGAATGTAGGTTTCCTCTGGCTGGCACTGGGATCTTGGCTCCCCATTTCTGGGCATGAATGTGAGTTGATATTGGCAAAAAGACATAGAATCAGAGAACCAGAGACTTCAATCTGGAAGGGCCCTAAGGAGTCATTCATCTTGTCTAGTTTTATAAATCAGGAAATCGAGACTCAGAGAGATAAATCTTGATTTGGTCAACATCACACAGGTCCTCTGACTACAAATCCAGGGCTCTTAAATCTCCATCCCCTAGTCACAATAATAGACACCCTTGATCGCATTCTTTACATAAATGCTTCATTTGTTCCACTTTGTATACATAGGTATAATCTAAGTATATTTCAATGCACAGTGCTTCTACAAAAAGACTATAAAGTATAATTCTATCTACATAGGAACTAGATGATGTTTTTTATGATACTTTGTTATGTGTTTGTCTAAAAAGCCATGAGATATTAAATTCAAAATGATTTGTTGATGCCTTCCCCCAGAAAGTTAAAAACCCCTTTAAAATAAGGAAAAATTCTTTTAATGTAAAAATATATATTGCTAGATGTCACATTGCTTTTTATTTAGTCTTTAAGTTAGTTATGCACTTTTATGAAACAGTAATTTCAGAGACATCTAGATTTAATTATATTGCATAGATGTAAAAGAGGAAAATTTATCAGAACCACAGAACTTCCAAACTGGAAACCACATCTAGGGTCAAGTCTGAAGTTTGGGAATAAACTTTTTTTTTCATATAAGGAACTGATGATGATCTTCTGAAATAAGCATGTCCCTCTCCTTCCCACTGTTGCAGGATAAATGGTCAACTCGTGGCTTTAAAAGTCATCAGCATGAATACTGAGGAAGGGGTACCCTTCACAGCCATTCGAGAAGGTAAGGAATATGACACACCAGACAGGAAGACATCTATTTTAAAGTTTTTATGGGGTTAAAATAATTCAATAAAATAATTAACATATTATATTCAATATTTCCAAAGTTACTACTCTTCCTTCTCCTGCCCTGCCCCTCCTTCAGCCTTCTTGGATAAGATGTATTGTATTTGTATTGTGTTTTATTGATTGTGAATAAGGAAAATAAGGTACTGAAGGACCATATCCCTTGATAAATATTATTCAAATCAATAATTATTACTTGAATATCTATTATGTGCTTCACATTGTGTTAGGTAGTATGGCTTTGTTTTTTATGATACCAGAAAATATAAGTAATAATGGAAATTTATACATTTATTATATTACAATTTATATTTATACATCCATGTTTTGTTTATTGTTACTATCTGTATGCATGTATATATATAAATATAATAGATATTTAGCTATCTGTCTATAGCTCTATGTAAATCCTTTTTGGCAACACCTAGGTGAAAATAAATGTTCACTTCTTAATCCGGTTTTAAAGCATGATGAAAAGATACCTTCATAGTCCAACTTTTAATTGAATTACTAGCCTTCTAGCCATTCTACTTCTCAGTGTGAGTTGTGTCTGAGAATAATTACATTTTGCCACCTACTACCATGTATTACCTAGATAGCTCTTATAAAATTCTTTGAAAGGAAGCAATATTTTCATTTTTGTACTTCTAGCTTCCTACATCCTCTCCTTTTCCTCCTTGGTAGCAGGCTGTTTGCCACTGAGACAAGTGATAGTTCATAATATATATTTTTAAAAAACCCATTACCAAGATGCTATTGATGTGCTAAAAATAAATGGACAAAAATAAATGCAGTCTATTTATTTATATAACCTATCGTAACACTTTGGTTCCCATTTAGATAGGAGGCAAAATGATAATGGTCTTGGTGTCTTTTTCAATTGCAAAGCATAGATGAAAGGTGACCTTGGAATTATCACCATCTCTGATCTGTTTTTACCATTCTCCTCTTTTAGTTCAAACTAAGTTCAAATAAAGAATCATATAAGTAAAATTATTTAGAAAGTAGGTTTGGAGCAGGGATGAGCTGGTAAATGTTGGTCAACTTATATGGCAGGACACCCTTGTGAGTTTCATCTCTGTTATTAACATTTTATCCATCATTTTCTTTATTCTAGATGATCAGCAAAACAATTTACTAAGTCTGAATTTATAGGTTTGCTAAATTCAAAGTTGTTAATGTCCATACTTAAAATTTAATAATCTGTTTGCTTCTAAGCCAGTTCAAGCTACCTCTAGCATCCTTCTGGTTGCCAGTCAAATTTGATGCCATTTTCTAAATTCTATAAGAACACCTGAAATCTTTGGGGTTTGGGGTGGGGAAAGAGGGACATATGAATACCAGGTAAGGAAGCCCCCCTCTACAAATTAAGACCTGTAACTATTGTCTAGTTTATCTATAAGTTAAAATTGCATTTCAACATTAAGAGGTTAAACGAGTTGCCTAGGATCACAATCAATCAATGATAAAGCATCTGTTTTGTGCCAAGCACTGTGATAATAACAATAATAGTTTTTTTTTGATTTTGCTAAAATTGTCAATATGACCCAAGACAAAATGAAATGTTTCTTTTTTTTTTAATATATTTTATTTGATCATTTCCAAGCATTATTCGTTAAAGACATAGATCATTTTCTTTTCCTCCCCCCATCCCCCATAGCCGACACGTAAATCCACTGGGCATTAGATGTTTTCTTGATTTGAACCCATTGCTTTGTTGATAATATTTGCATTAGAGTATTCATTTAGAGTCTCTCCTCTGTCATGTCCCCTCAACCACTGTATTCAGGCAGTTGCTTTTCCTCGGTGTTTCCACTCCCATAGTTTATCCTTTGCTTATGAATAGTGTTTTTTTTTCCTGGATCCCTGCAAATTGTTCAGGGACATACACCGCCATTAATGGAGACGTCCATTACGTTCAATTATACCACAGCGTATTAGTCTCTGTGTACAATGTTCTCCTGGTTCTGCTCCTCTCGCTCTGCATCACTTCCTGGAGGTTGTTCCAGTCTCCATGGAACTCCTCCACTTGATTATTCCTTTGACCACAATAGTATTCCATCACCAACATATACCACAGTTTGTTCAGCCATTCCCCAATTGATGGGCATCCCCTCGTTTTCCAGTTTTTGGCCACCACAAAGAGTGCAGCTATGAATATTTTTGTACAAGTCTTTTTGTCCATTATCTCTTTGGGGTACAGACCCAGCAGTGCTATGGCTGGATCAAAGGGTAGATATTCTTTTGTTGCCCTTTGGGCATAGTTCCAAATTGCCCTCCAGAATGGTTGGATCAGTTCACAACTCCACCAGCAATGAATTAATGTCCCTACTTGGCCACATCCCCTCCAGCATTCATTACTTTCCTTTGCTGTTATGTTGGCCAATCTGCTAGGTGTGAGGTGATACCTCAGAGTTGTTTTGATTTGCATCTCTCTGATTATAAGAGATGTAGAGCACTTCTTCATGTGCTTGTTAATAGTTTTGATTTCTTTATCTGAGAACTGCCTATCCATGTCCCTTGCCCATTTATCAATTGGAGAATGGCTTGATTTTTTGTACAATTGATTTAGCTCTTTATAAATATGAGTAATTAAACCTTTGTCAGAGGTTTCTATGAAGATTTTTTCCCAATTTGTTGTTTCCCTTCTGATTTTAGTTACATTGGTTTTGTTTGTACAAAAGCTTTTTAGTTTGATGTAGTCAAAATTATTTATTTTACATTTTGTGATTCTTTCTATGTCTTGCTTGGTTTTAAAGCCTTTCCCCTCCCAAAGGTCTGACATGTTTACTATTCTGTGTTTACCCAATTTACTTATGGTTTCCTTCTTTATGTTTAAGTCACTCACCCATTTTGAATTTATCTTGGTGTAGGGTGTGAGGTGTTGATCTATTCCTAGTCTCTCCCACACTGTCTTCCAATTTTCCCAGCAGTTTTTATCGAATAGTGGATAACAATAATAGTTTTTAAAAGTCTTTACAAATATAATTTCATTTAATCTTCATGACAACCCTAGAAAGTAAGTACTATTATTATCCTCATTTTGCAGATAAGATAATGAATGAGTCAGAGGTTAAGTGATAAGGACATACTTAGTAAGAATCTGAGGTAGGATTTGAATTCAGGTTTTCCTATCTCCAGATTAGTAGTTCTATCTACTGTACCATGAAGTTGCCTCTGCCTCTCTGCCTGCTAGATATTAGGGATCCAGATGAAAAGGTTAAACGATTCCTGTCCTTAGAGAACTTATATTCTGTAAAGGAAGAAAAAATGTACACATATAAAGAAAATAAATGAAGGATTAAAAAAAAAGAATTTAAGTTTATTTATTTATTTAATTTAGAATATTTTTCCATGGTTACATGAATCATGTTCTTTCTCTTCCCTTCTCCCACATCTCTCCTGTAGCTAAAGAGCAATTCCACTGGGTTTTACATGTATCATTGATCAAGACCTATTTCCATATTATTAATATTTGCACTAAGGTGATTGCTTAGAATCTATATCCCTAATCATTTCCCCATTGACCCATGTGATCAAGCAGTTGTTTTTCTTCTGGGTTTCTGCTCCCACAGTTCTTCCTCTGGATGTGGATAGGATTCTTTCTCACAAGTCCCTCAGAATTGTCCTGGATCATTGTATTGCTGCTAGTAGAGATGTCTATTACATTCTATTGTACCACAGTGTATCAGTCTCTGTGTACAATGTTCTCCTGGTTCTGCTCCTCTCACTCTGCATCAATTCCTGGAGGTCATTCCAGTTCACATGGAATTCCTCCAGTTCATTATTCCTTTGAGCACAATAGTATTCCATCACCAACAGATGCCACACATGCCCCAATCAGAGGGCATCCTCTCATTTTCCAGTTTTTTGCCACCACAAAGAGTGAGGCTATGAATATTTTTGTACACAAATTTTTCTGAAGGATAATTTTTTTGAAGGAAGAGGGCACTTAACAGCTGGAGGATCAGAAAAGATTTCATCTAGAAGGTGTTGCTTGAACTGAGTTTTGAAGAAAACAAAGGTCTAAGAGATAAAGGTAAAAAGAACACTATCCACATTCAGAGAAAGAACTGTGGGAGTAGAAACACAGAAGAAAAACACATGATTTATTATATGGCTTGATGGGTATGTGATTCAGGATTTTGGCTTTAAATGATCAGTCTATTTTAAACATTTAATAATATAGAAATAGGTTTTGAACAATGATACATGTACAATGCCGTGGATTGCTCGTCAGCTTTGGGAGGGGATAGGGAAGAGGGAAAGGAAAGAACATGAATCATGTAACCATGGGAAAATATTCTAAATAAATGGATTAATTTTAAAAAAGAGATGAAAGTAAAAAGAGAGCACATTCCAGGATTGGGGAACAATTAAGGCAAAGAATTGGAGAAGGGAAATGTGAGAACAACAGCAAAAAGGTTAATTTGCTGTACTGAAAAGTACAGGAAGGAAAGTTATGACTATAATAAGACTGGAAACATAGGTGAAGGCTAAGGTTGTGAAGAACTTTAAATGCCAAATGGATAAAATTATATTCTATTCTAGAGGCAAAAGGAAGCTATAATAGTGTATTGAGCAAGGTAATGATATGGTCAGATCCTAGGGAAACAAATAACTATTAAATGCATACTATGTAGCAAGCATGGGAGTTTTGTGAAGAAAGCAAACTGCCAAATTGAAAATACTCTGTAAATGTGAATTACTATTATTATTATTTACTTCTATGAATGCCTTTGCATTCACAAAAAGTCACAAGCAAACTTTACCCATTAAGGTTTATAGGAGTCAAACCAACCATTTAAAATATCCTCTTCTACCAGTTTTATTTATTTTTTTCTTTTTGAAATTTTATTTTTATGATAAGAATATCTAACATTTACATAGTGCTTTAAGGCTTAGAAGTCACTACAGCAGGATCTCACTTTACATGAGCTCAGGTATAAGTAATTGGCAATCCAAAAAATAAAGAAAAAATTTCATAAAAGAAAAACATTTAATTATGTGCTAAATCCATGCCATTTTCCCAAGTGGCATAAGCCTCATAGCAGTTCATCCAGCCACACTCATTCTACTAGAGTGAATTACTACATTGTTTTGCCCCAAACATTAGCTCCCACACCAGCCTTTGCTTGTAGTTCTCTCTTGTAAAAAGTCATGTCCTCATCAGAGCAGGGCTTCTCTATGTTTCATTAATGCTATTTAGTTATTAATAATGGCCCCGAAGTACAAGAGTAGTGCTGCTGGTAGTTCTAATAAGCCTAACAAAAGTCATCAAGTACCTAAGTACATTTGTATAAGAAATACTTATTAAATAATGGAGTTCACTATTATGTCCAATTTTCAACTTACGTGAAGGATCTTATACATACATATATATATATATATATATATATATATATAGAGAGAGAGAGAGAGAGAGAGAGAGAGAGAGAGAGAGAGAAGGTATATGTATGTGTATGTAATTTGGTTCTTACCACAAACTTGTGAAGTTGATGTTATTATTTTCCCAATTTTATAAATAGGGAGACTGAGGCTGAGAGGTTAAATGACTCATCCAGAAAATACAAAATAAATTGCATATTTTCATGTATAAAGTATGTCAAAGGATTGTATATAAAACTGCAAATCTTTCATAAGTATAATTGGCTAAAGTCCCATTTAGATCTCTCATTATGTCATGATAGTGACCCTTTATCTGAAAGCTATGCCAACAGCGTGTAAGCTTTGGCAGGTCCTATCCAGCTGGAAACATCTTAAGTCTGGACCAGTGATGGACTGTGTGTTGCCCAAAGGCCAGCCTAGGCTTATCTGCAGATTGGCTGCAGGGAGAAGGCTTTTTTCCCCCATAACGATTCTGGAAGAAGATCTATTAATAAGGATTACAGCCTTTATTGGTGGAAGGAACACCATCACTCGTGATATTACAGATCCTAGAAGGACTGAATTTGAAGCAGTCATCAGCATAACAAGCTATATTACAAAGATAGAGAGCCCTAATTAAGAAAGGCATTCCTCCTTGAAAAGATATGAGGCCTCATTTAAAAATGTTGGCATTGCTCCATTTTTCCTAAAAGAGCTTTAAGGTTCTGCGATCAGACAGACAGGAGGTTAAATGAGAAGGGTTGAGAAGTGAAAGCAGTACAGCTGTGGTTCATTACCTGAAATCCAGGGTCACTAGCATAAAGAGGGTAGCAGAAAATACGACATGCATTTTCTCTAGACCATGGAAGGCATAATTTCTAAGCAGAAAATTCAAAGAGTTCTGCCCCCTCTTTAAAAGCCTTAAGCAGGAATTTTTCTGAACAACTTAGCTGTTCTTTTTACTATGGCAGCCAGAAATTTATTGAGTAGGATTGTACTCCATTTATGGGGTCTTTGTATATTGGCACAGCATATATATCATTTTATTAGGTTGGTCACGTAAGCTAGTATTAGTTTTCATTTGATTTGGGGGTATAATTAACACTAGGAGGAGTAATAATAGTCAATTCCCTGTGTAGCATTATCTCTACTAATGGAAAAGACTAGTGGCCCAAATGATTCAAAACCACAGATTGTCCCAGAGCCAAATTGAAATTATTTTAGTAGCAAATTTGCTGACTTTTTTAAATTAGGAGATTTATTCTCCTAATTATTAACTTTAATATTAGCCTAAGTAAACTATTTCAAGTCAGTTGACATTGACAAAGGAAAGGTGACCTAGGCAGATCCCTATCTGGAATTTTAAATTTTCTATGAGTAATTCATATGTGAATAGTGAATATCACTAGCTCTATAGAGTTGTCTGCTGGATTACACCATTAGTTCACCTTTGAGATCAAACTTTTAAGATGTGTATTATTTCAGATATCACCATGATGATCAAGCTTTTTAATTCAAAGTAACATCCATATAGAATTTGTAGTGAATTTGTTCCATTTATTTTTTGGAAAGTATTAGGAATTGGATAATTTTGTTTTGTTTTTTGTTTATTGAATTTGGTAATACTTCCCTCAGGTACTTCTTTTAGCAACACTTTTTGAAATTAAAAATAATACAATAGACACAGTATTAAAAATAAGCTGTAAAAGGTTTCCATCAACTAAATTCTATTTGTACCACAGTCACAAATGATGTCCCTTGACTAAAGTTGGAAAGTTTTTTTAAAAAGAAGACTAAGAGAATCTAAGTTCAATGTAACTTTATTGGAAAATAAATGGACTATTCTGAATATTTTATTGGTAATAAAGGAGAAAAAAACCTTTCACCATTGAACCTGTCCCAAAGAGGTTAAGCTCATGACCTAGAAGTCTTTTTTGATCTGCTATGTTCCTATTGGTTTTCTTTGGCATTAATTTTGATGCCTAGAAAATATTCACAAATCATAAATGGTCACATTATTTTCAAATGTTATTTATGTCAATAATTTATCTAAAGATCCCAAAGTGAGCACTTTGAAAAAAGAAGGGAGTAGTTGTTCTGTGTGTGTATCATCTATACCTAGAGGGTCAGGCTTGGTGTTAAGCCACTTAAAGTCACTTCATATGGGAACAACACAATGAGGTCCCTTCAAATATTTTTTACAAAATAAATCTGTCAGCTAAGTGGCTCAGTGGGTTGAAAGCCAAGCCTAGAGACAGGAGGTCTTGGATTCAAATATGGCCAAAGATCTATCTATGTGATCCTGGTCAAGTCACGTCACTTAACCGCCATTGCCTAACCCTTACCACTCTTCTACCTTGGGACCAATACAAAGTATTGATTCTAAGATGGAAGATTAAGAATTTAAAAATTAAAAAAAAATCATCTCAATGCCAAAAAATTCTACTCTCCACAGAAAGTAGATAATTATTTCATAATAAATCAAGGTTCATGTTCATAGGAAAGTCCTGAATCTCTGGTGAGCAATAAATACACTCCTATATATCTTTTTTGAGATTAAAATACTATTTAAACTTTCACTGTCAAGGAGAACATAGAATTTTTAAATGTCTGGTCTTGGCTCTATGTGCCCTGGTCATCGCCCTGATACAAGGGACCTGGGAGAGTAGCAGTTGATGGGAGCCAGGACACTTAAACTTAGATTTTTTTTCTTCATAGATGATTTGACTTTCTGAGTCCTCAGATTGTTACTCTGCAAGCCAGCATGTGTCCTGTTGTGAAAGTTTATGAGGCAGCCTTGAAACTGAGAGACACAAAAACATATTCTCCTTGCCCATGGATCGGCTCCCACACATCCCAATTCCTCTCTTGTTCCATAAAGTAGTCCAATGTGCTGACAATGCACTTTGGGCTTGTGTCTTGGAGATTCTCATCTGCTTCTCCATATGCATTCTCAACTAACCAGGCTCATTAAGCAGCATTTATTAAGCATCCCTTTTGTTCAGAGGACTGGTATAGTAACGAGGGGGGAGTTGACAAAGTAACTGTAGATGTGGTTCCTGTTCTGGAAATGTTCCCAATCAAAGGAGGAAGAGAAATGAAAAGTGAATACAATCACCTTCATCAGAGGCAAGTCCTCTGATAACTACTTACAGCTTTACAACAACAGGTAATGATTGCATGGGGTTAACTAAAGTGATTGAACTTATCTGAGCCAGTCCAGTTCTGGGAAGGTTTTGTTCAAGCAGAGAATTTTGAACAGTGTTTTCAAAGCAGAAATGAATTTGTTTGATGGCGAAAAGGAAAGACCCCACATAAGCCATTTTCCTTCTCTTTTGGCCCCAAGGCTTTTTGTACCAGCTATTTCCTGTACCTGTAATCTACACCCTCCTCATTTCCAATCTTTAAGACTCTATTCTTCAAAACTCTCTCAGACACTACCTCTTATATCTCCCTCCCCCCCCCCCACTCCCCATCTTCTATTGCTGCCTTCCCTTCTCTTCCCCAATGGCCTTATATTTGCTTTGTAAATATTTTACATATTTGTATATGTATACATATATATGCATGTTGTTATGTTGTTTCCTTGAAAGAATGTAAGCTCATTGAAGGCAGAAATTATTTCCATTTTGATCTTCCCATTCAATTTCTATTTCCAGCAGCTACCGGTGCCTGGAAGAAAGTGTGAGCTTAATAAATGCTTATTGATTGTTTTATTTCCTGCAAGGTCCAAAGTGTAAAGAACTTCCGTAGGTTTTGATTCCGCTTGTATTAAAAAGCTAGTTTAATGAAAAATTAGATTTCATTGAGTCCCTTGTGCATGAAACAAATACAATAAATATTTTAAATTGGTGTATGGAAAGGGGGGAAACTGTGGGGAAAATAGATTATAAAAGAATCTTTTTTCAAAGGGTGTTTGGTTCTCACTGAAATTTCCAGTTTGTAGAAGACCTATCTTTTGAAGGGTACATGGGAAAATACTGCTTTATTTTCTATCTCAATCCAGTCCTTGTGACATCTGACATTGAAAATTAAACATTTATGTGCCATTAAAGAAAGCTTCAGTTCAGTAAGATGCTACATTCTCTTGCTCCCCAAATGAAGTCTTTAACCCTAATAGTCTATATTTCATATAATATTTGATGGTTTAAAAATTTCCCCACATAGATCTGTCACATAACTTTAAAACAACCTGTGAAGTAACTGGTATTTCTGGCCTCTGATATTCAAGGTCCAAAGCCAACTGGTACTGATATATCCTAGGGAAGGGGGAAATCCTCTCTGAGACTCAACATTTGGTGTACCATCACAATATTTTCTCCTAGGTACAACAGATGTATGGTTGGAGATGAGAAGAGGAGAGATGAAACATCATGGGTTAAGGGAAGCTAGGTATCTCAGTGGATAGAGAGCTAGGCCTGGAGATGGGAGGTCCTGGGTTCAAATATAGCTTCAGACACTTCCTAATTGTGTGATAATTCCCTAACCCTTACTGCTCTTCTGCATTGGAACTGATACTTAGTGTTCTAAGACAGAAGGTAAAGGTTTAAAATGAACAGTATGGCCACAGAAATCAATAAATGTTTAAATGAATAAATGGAGTTGAAAGTTTGCATAGTTAAGTAGTGGGAGGAAACGCTAGAAAGACTAGAATAGCTCCAGATTATAGATAACCTACTAAGGTTAACTAACATAAGATACTTAGATTTTTCTCCTAGGAACAGAATTGAATTGAGGATTAATATAATAAAAGTAATATTTTCTTTTTTTTAAATCTCTAACTTCTGTTTTAGTCCCTTAAATTTTCTCTTTCTCATTTACCTTTTTGATCTTGTCTTGTGTCTCATATTTCAACTTCAGATTTTTTGTTTAGGTCTGGCTTATTACTCAGGACTGTTTGAAAATCTTCTATCTTATTGAATGTTCATTTTTCCCCTGAAAGAATATACTCAGTTTTATTGGAGAGGTGACTGTGGGTTGTAAACTCAAATCTTTTGTCTTCCTGAATATCATATTCCATGTTCTTCAATCCTTTAATGTAGAAGCCTCCAGGTCATGTGTGATCCTGATTGTAACTCCAAGGTATTTGAATGGTTTCTTTCTGGCTGTTTGAAGCATTTTCTCCTTGGCTTGGTGGCTCTTGAATTTAGCTATTACATTCCTGGAAGTTACCTTTGAGGATTTCTTTCTGGAGGTGATCTGTGAATTCTCTCAATTTCAATTTTATTTTCTAATTTGAGGATCTCTGCGAAGTTTCTTGTAATATGATATCCAAGGTTTTTTTTTTTCTTGATCATGGATTTCATGTAGTACAATAATTCTCATATTGTCTCTCCTAGATCTATTTTCTAGGTTAATTATTTTCCCAAGAAGATATTACATTTTCCTATTTATTCATTCCTTTGATTCTGCTTTTTTGTTTCTTGATTTCTCATAAAATCATTAGTTTCTAGATAGTCAATTCTGATTTTTAAGGCCTGATTTTCCTCTGTCAGTTTTTGGTTTTTCTTTTTCATTTGGTCCATTTCTTCTTGCATCACTTTCATTTCTCTTCCCCACTTTTCCTGTCTCTCTTAATTGGTTTTTTAAGTCTTTTTTTTTTTTACTTCTTCCACAATCTGTATCCAATCCATATTTTTCTTTTGGACTTTGTGTGTGTTTCCTTTGTTTTTACTTTCCCCTTCTGTGTCTATCCCCTGCCCTTTGTCTCCATAAAAATTCTTTAGAGTTAGGTGCTTTTTTTTTTTGTTTGGTCATTTTTCTTATCTAATTATAGGTAGGCTCTGTTTTCTGGGGATTTGGGGTATTCTCTTAAACTTCAATCTTTCCTTGATACTATTTTTTGCTTATTTTCTGGATTTTTACCAGTTTCAGTTCTTGGAGCCTGATGTGTTAGTCTGAGGGCTGAGAGCTCTGAAAGTCCCTTCCCCCTGTCGATTAAATTGACCCTTGAGATGCTGATGACTTAAGGACTTGCCTCAGGATTGGGCATAAGCTTTTGATCTCACTCTGAACTTGATCAGGTGAGGGGCTGTTCAAATTATAGCCCCAGGCTTAGGCTCAAGTTTTTGGTATCACTGTGTACTTGGTCCAATTAGAAACACCCTTGAGTCCTGGAGCACCACCCTTATTTTTGGTCAAAAAGATGAGGGGAGCATTAACTATGTCCTCACCCCAAAGTATGTATTATGTCCTCATCCCAATCCAAGACTTAGATTCCTGGCTTCAGTCTGGGCCCACAAGGATCAGCCCACTTCAGTTCAGACTACCCTGGGCTGGGACTCCAGAATTCTCCACAGATTTGAAATTTCAAGGGGTGTGGGTTGACTTGTACTACTATTTGCCCAGGGATGATCTTAGGATCTGGATGTTGGCTTAGGCTTAGGTTCTGAACCTGGGACAGTAGATGTGGGGTGGGGGTGTGTGATTTGCTATTGGCTTGCTCTTCTTTCCTTGCTACAGCCTTTTGCTGGTTCTACTCTCCTCTCACCCCAGATGTTCTCTGCCTACCTTTTGAGTTTTTCTTTTCTTGAAAGTTGTTTCATTCTGTCTCCCTGTTGGTTCTACTCCTGAATTGATTTTGTGGTGATATTTTAATCTTGGTCAGAGAGGATTCTCATAATGGAGCTGTTCTGGTTCACTCCTCCATTTTGGCTCCACCCTGGAAACTGTTCTTATCTTCTATTTTAGAATCAATACTACACATTGATTTTAAGGCAGACGAGTAGTAACAGGCAACTAGAATTAAATGACTTGCCCAAGGTCATATGGGTAGAAAGTATCTAAGGTCAGATTTAAACCAAGGACCCCCTATCTGCAGACCTGACTCTCAATCCACTGAGCTACCTAACTGACCCAAAAGTCAAATTTTGAAAGAGCATTTGTGAGGGACTTCAGTTCAAACATCTCATTTGTCACCTGGCTGTACTATTTTGAGACTTCTCTGACTCCACCATGCCTCTATATCAGCTACCTCCGCTCTCTCCCCTTTCAGCTTCTGTTGCATTTTTGTCTTCCCTGTTGAATTATGGGCTTGCTGAGAACAAGAACTGTCTTTTGTATTTGTACCCCTATCACTTAGCACAGTGCCTGGCACATAGTAGGCAAAAAAAGTATCATTTCCTCTCTTTCTTAGCTACCTCTCCCATTCTGATCTTCAAGTATATCCTTAGCTGTGTGAATATAGGATTAACTCTCCCTTTGTCTATCTTTAGCTAAACAATTCAAGAACTTAAAGTACCCCTACTTGAAATTAAATAAGAGAGTTTGTAAGTTACTTACTAGAGTAAGCTTGCACTTCCAAAGGTCACTGCACCCCCACACATACCTCCCCTGCAGTGCTAGGCAAATTGAAAGACTATGATTGGTTCCTGTAAGTTGGGGGAACAACAGGAAGTGGCACTGAGAAAACTGCTTTAAAAAGGCCAGTTTGAGGATTCAGTCATTCTCTCTGTGTTGGTGAGTTGGACTGGAGGAGGAGATCTTTTCCCTGGATCCTACATTGGCTTGTGGTGGTGAGTGAAGTGATTTCTTCCTTGGATGTTCAGTGAGGTGACCCTCTCTGCTCATTGGCACTTTGGTGGGACATTCCCTTCAGTGTGAGTTCTGGTGATATTCTTAGCCGTCTTAGTCTCAGGTGTACTGAAGGTTCTTGGCAGATTCTTGAGTCTCCTGGTTCTTCAGATTTTTGGCTTACTAATTAGGACTGGATTCTGGTAAGATTCATTTTCAGATTCACATTTGTGGTCTGGAGACCTTAGGATTAAACTCAGGGTATTGGTAGTTAGGCAATACTTTCTGTCTCTTTATCTACATTTTTCTACTTTCACTCTTTCCACCTCTTTGTAAATAAAGCTGCTAAAAGTCATTTTGACTTAAGCTGTAATATTTTTAAATCAATGACCACAATATTACCTTAGAATTCTCATATTTAGCATAAAACCTAAATGTAAATTCTTACAGCTGCTTTTTAAATCTTTCTATAGATTCCCAGTCATTTCCTTTTTTCCTCCCCCTCAGTATTATTCTTATGATCTTATTTATCTATGTACCATTCTTATTTCCATGAAACCTTTATTTTCCTACAGGTCCTCTAACTTCAATTATGCAATCTGTGCCTTCTCACATGGGAGATACCAGTGTCAAGATGGTGGATAGGATGCATTAGGGGAGTCACTTACTCTATAAATGTTCTCACCCACTGGCAAGATACTGGAAGGAAAAATAAGGGGAGTTTCAGGAAAGTATCAATAAGGAATCCCCAAAGGGACTAGTGGAGTGTCCCTAGAAATCACTTTCCTCTTCTTTCCTTCCCAGACTCTACTCCAGGATAGAAAACCTTGATTTTTAAAATTCATTTTAGATACCCTCATTTGTTCTTATTAACAATATTTGCATATTTATAATACTACATGTAAATATTATCAATATCTTTTTTTTGCAATCAACTTAGAGCTGGCCAAATTTGACTGCAAGGTAACCAAAAAACATTTGAGAAATCATTATCCCATTACCTCTTCAAATACCTCACTAGAGGCTGGATATATCTCCTACTTTTCCTATATTAATTAGTTTCTTTAACCTCTATCCAAAGAGCTGTGTTTGATTATGTTACCAGGACTAGAGGCTGTGAATTTCTTTGGGAAGGGACACAATGAGATGAAGAGGTATAGTTCATTGGCTCTACAGGGTCCAGTGATAGGTATTTTGGGCTTCAGGATCAGAAAACAAATTTTCTGCTCAGATTCCTTTCCCCTCCTGGTAAGGAAGAAGAGAAATTTTGGAGGAGTTGTTCAGTTTGGGGCCAAGTACAAGTAGGGTAACATCTTTCCTCCACTTGGAGGCAAGGGAGAAGGATAATGCCCAAAAGATATTGTGATGAAAGAAATGATAAGAGTTGGCAACTGATTGGATAAGTAGGGCAAAAGATAATGAGGAATCAGAGACTGTCACTACTGGTGTAATTCTGAGTTACTAGGAGGATAGTGATGTCTTTGATGGTAATTGAAAAGTTCAGAAGAGAGATGGATTGGCGGGGAGGACGGAATGACTGTTTTGGACATGGGAAGTTTGAGAAGCTCTTGAGATATCTAGTTTAAAATGTCCCAAAGGAACCCAGTGTTGTTGGACTAGAAATCAAGGAGGACTAGAGTAAGATATATAAATATGAGAAGCATCTATTTAGAAATGAGAATTGAACTTATTGGAGCTGATTAGGTTGTATAGTGAAAGAATATGGAGAGAAAAGAAATAGAGCCACTTTTGTGTGGAAGAGATGACTTTATTTGCCTTTGTCATTTCTTTGGTAACTATTTATATATATGTATACATATATATAAACAATAATATGTAACAATAATAATATAATGCATGATTCTTTAAGAGGGAAAAGGAATTTTAAAAGGATTGGACTGGATTATTTAAGAGTGTGGTCACCAGGAATTTAATTTATTCCAAAGAGATTTATTTACAATTTATTTACAAAATGTAGAGTGAAGTAAGAAAATCAGAGAGAGGATAGGGTAAGATATCTAGCTTAAGCACTAAGTCATTTACTCCCAGCCCCTGGTTCAATCCAAGCAGGGAGAGTTAGTCCTTAGGTCTCAACAAAGCCAAGGACCTGGGGAAATCTCTCTCAAGAGGTAAGTCTCTCCTGGGGCTAGTTTTCTCAGAAAATCCAGCACTTAAGAGTCAGTTTTTCACTCACCATGTACCAGTTCAAAGGAAGAGATTTTAGAACAGTCTCACCAGGAACAAGGTCTCAAATTCAGCCTCCACTCCAAAGAATGAAGCATTGTCTCCAGTCTCCAGTTCCAAAGAATGAAGAACTGTCCCTCACAGGAAGTGACAGCTCCTTTTAAAGATACTTCTTTTGCATCATTTCCTGTGTCTTCCCTTAATTTTATGTCTACCAATCACAGTTGAAGTTTTGCTTTAAGACTGCCCAGGGGCAGTTAGTTTAATTCTGATTCATCTCCCACTGTTGTATACATGAGTCACAGACCTCCCACTTAATGATTAAGTGGGATGTTTATACTTTTGGTGATTAGATCTAAAAATGGGCAAATCTCCATACTCAACTTTTAAGTAGGGTATTTATACTTTTGGTGATTAAACCTAAAATAGGCAGGGGTTGCAATTTTAATCTTCACAATCAGGGGAGAGTTAATTTTAATCTTCATAATTCATTATATGTAATAAATTATAATGAATATGCTTATTGAAGAGAAACAAATTCTAACATTAGCTATGTCCAAAAATTTGTCTCTTTTTTTCTCTTTCCCTTCCACCCTTCCCCCTCCCCAAGAAGACAGTTAATATGCTATAGGCTATATATATATTATCATATCATACATATTTCATGTTCATCATATTGTGAAACAAGACACATATTGCTTAGAGTAGAGAAGAATTAATGGAAGAAATCAAGTGAAGAATAGTATGTTTCAATCTGCATTTGGACTTCATCTATTCTTTCTATGGCAGTGGATATCCTTTTTTATCCTGAGTGCCTTGGAGTTGTCCTGGATTCCTGCCTTCTTGATAATAGTTAGATCATTCACATTTGATCTTCATATAATATTATTGTGTACAACATTCTCCTGGTTCTGCTCACATCATTTTGCATCACTTCATATAAGTCTTTTCAGGTTTTTTGTGATCATTATGTTTGTCATTTCTTTTGGTAAAAAAGTATTCCATTAGAATCACATACCATAACTTATTCAGTCATTCCTTAATCTATGAACATATCATTAGTTTCCAGTTCTTTGCCACCACAAATTGAAGTGCCATAAATATTTTAGAACATACTGTTTCTTTTCCTTTTTCCTTGATCACCTTACGAAATAAACCTAATAGTG
The DNA here is from genome assembly GCF_027887165.1 of Monodelphis domestica. Lineage (NCBI taxonomy): Eukaryota > Metazoa > Chordata > Mammalia > Didelphimorphia > Didelphidae > Monodelphis > Monodelphis domestica. The sequence continues at coordinate 91,635,650 of NC_077234.1, read as the reverse complement.
GTATTTTGGGGTCAAAAATATACACAGTTTTAGAATTCTTTGAGTATAATTCCAGATTATCCTCAAAATGGTTGTCTTACTTCACAGTTCCACCAATAATCTATTAGTGTCCCTATTTTTTCACCCCCCCCAATATTTGTCATTTTCCCCTTTTTGGCCATTTGATAGGTAGGAGATCATATCTCATAGTCATTTTGATTTGCATTTCTCTAATCAATAATAATTTAGAGCATTTTTTTCATGTAATTATGTATAGCTTTGATTTCTTCATCCAAAGAGGGTCTGTTGACATCTTTTGACCATTTGTCAATTGGAGTATGGCTCATTATTATTTATTTGACAAATTTCTATATATATTTTAGATATGAGACCTCTATCTGAGGAACTTTCTTTTTAAATACCTATTCTTTATTTCCCTTCATTCTGCAAAAGACTTATCTTGACTCATTGCCTTTCCTTCTGATTCAAGTAGCTTACATCACACTTAAGCAGTGAAGCTAGGATGACTAGTCTTTGGATCCTAGGGACAGTTAGGGATGAAGAAATATAGACTGTAGAATATATATAGGTAGGGAAAATTTAAGTATAAAAACTCTGACTTGTCCTTCAAAATCTGGGTTTTTTTATTGGGGTTTTAGAATCACTTGTTAGAGATGATAGACCTTACAGACAAGATCATGAAGGGAATAAGACTGGTCATTAAAGAAAAGAAAAAATTCCAGAATAATTTTGTCCCTGAGGTCTTGGTCGTTTATGTCTAGGGTAGCAGATTCTATCTTATTTTAAGTAATTAATTAATCAATTAAAAAAAAAAACCCTTACCTTCCATCTTAGAATCAATAACGTGGATTGGTTCTAAAGCAGAACAGTGGTAAGAGTGAGGAAATAGAGGTTAAGTGACTTGCCCAGAGTCACACAGCTAGGAAATGTCTAAGGCCAAATTTGAACCCAATATCTCCTCTCGTTAGGCCTAGATCTCAATCCATTGAGCCATACTCAATAAAATAAACATAATAATAAATAATAATAAACATAAAATAGAGTCCCTCTATTTTATGTTTTTAGTCAGTCATTAAAAAAAAATTCTGATTTGATCTTGAATAACATGACAGAAATAGCCCTCTATCTAAGGACCTGCTAAAGCTAAAAACTGGAAGCAGAGAGATTCCATGGTCCTTTGTCCATTTGTGAGGATGAAATCCCCTATCCCTTTTATGATTATAATAATATTAGTCTTTATGATTATTCCCATAACACAATCATTAGTTCTTTGAGTTAATAATCAAATAATATAGTTTGCTTCATATAAGAAAAATACAGTTCTGGGTGGTATCAAATCTTGTTTACATCCTGACCTTAAGCCTATAAACCCCTGTTTCCACTTAGCCCACCACACCTTCTTTTTTCGTATAACAAGATAGTCTGACAAGGGGTGGAGGAATACTTTTTTTTGTATTACCAGATAGTCAGACAGGCACCCCACTGCTGTCTTCTAGTATTTAATAATAATTATCAGCAGAAAAACAACTAAGGTTCGGGGTGTCTGGTCCTGATCTGGACCAGGGTCTGGCTTTATTGGGAGTTTTGGCCATCTCTCAATAAACCTATTTACCTTGAAGTTTTTGCACTGGTGTTATAAATTTTCACCACTCAATGGAGCCATGTCTGTCAAAGGCAGACAGAGACTACTTGTTCAGTGGAGTAGAATTTGGCATATGCAGAGCAGCATTCAGTAGCATCCAGTGGCAGAATTGTCTCCAGTGAAGATCCATGGGGAGCAGTCCTGATGGAAAGCATCATGTGATATCACTAGAAGACATCAGTAGCTATCCAGCATCAGAGGACAGAACTGCTTTCCAGATGAGTGCCTATGTATATATCCTGGTCATAAATGTTCTCTTAGTGTATCTTTTCATGGGAGTTTCCTATGGGTAGCCATTCTTTCTATTGAAGGCGAGCATATTTTTGGGAAAATGAGCCCTACTTAGAGGAAAATATTATTTACTACTTTTTTTCCTATGCCATTTTATGAAATGCCTTTTTGGGAACTGATTGTGCCTTCTGGATGACTTCTGAAAGTGAACTCATAGATAGGGGCTCATGAATTATGGTTTTGAGTGATTGCAGATCTGTAAAATATCTATGTAAACATCTTTGAGGGACTCACCCTACTAGTTGGGAGTAGTGTCTCTGGGCTCTACAACAGTTTCCCCATAATTATATACTGATTTTTTGCGGTATTATTTTTCTTTGCTTTGTTAAAATTAAATTTTATACATGTGGAACTATTTGTTTCTCCTACACTGTAAGGCTCCTTTGTATCCTAAATCTTTCAGAACTCATTTCAAAAACCAGTGTGAATGAGTATAATAGGTGTCATATCTGAAAGAGTATTTTTCCTCATTTTTATTGTCATGTAAAACATACTTCCATATTGGTCGTTGTTGTAAGAGCACACTCCTGAATAAACAAAACTCCAAAATAAAATCAAAGATACACTGATGTGAAAGACGACTCCAACAGTTCTTTCTCTAGAGGTAGATAGCTTTCCCCTTCGTAAGTCTTTCAGGATTGTCTCAGAATAATGCATTGCTGAGAGTAGCCAAGTTTTCCCAAATCATCATCATCTAATATTGCTGTTATTGCATACAATGTTCTCTCAGCTCTGCTTATTTCACTCTGCATCAGTTCCTGCAGATCTTCCCAGCTTTTTCTGAAATCATCTTACTTATCATTTCTCATAGCACAAGAGTTTTCAATCACCAACATGTACCACGATTTGTTCAGCCATTCCCCAATTGGTGGACATCCCCTCAATTTCCATTTCTTTGCCACCACAAAAAGGGTTGCTATAAATATTTTTGTACAAGTAGGTCCATACCCTAAAAGGGAATTTTTAAAAACAGTATTGTGAAGAAGATAGAAGTTGTAAGAAGGAAGAATGTCTCCTAGGATAGGATTAAAATCCATCCCACCAGGGGGCTGTTTGCAGTTATTAATGTGCTCCCTTTACTGCTGTCCCAGGCATGGTCTTTCACAGAGTCATGTTCTGGCGTTGCTGAAAGGCATTTGCTCTTCCATCAGTCAAGCAAACAAACATTTAAGTGTCTGATATGGCCAGGCACTGTGCTAGGTGTTAGGGATACAAAAACAACAAATGTCTCTGCCCTCAAGGAGATTGTAGTCTGGCTGAGAAACAATGTGTTCATAGTCATAAATAAAATAGAAAGTAGGTGACAGGGAAAGGAACTAGCAACTATGGTGGGAATCAGGCAAAGCCTCAAGTATAGAAATTATTTTAAATCCTGGAGTTAATATATAGGCAAAAGTGTTTATATTATAGTGGCATAGTCAGATCTGCTTGGTTTTTTTTTTTTTATATTACTTTGAGGGCAGTTAGTTGGGAGGCTCAGTGGACTGAGAACTGGGCATAGAAATGAGAAGTTCCGGATTCAAATGTGGACTCAGACACTTCCTAGTGATGCAAACCTGGATCAGTCATTTAACCCCAATTGCCTAAGCTCTTACCACTTTTCTGTCTTAGAATCAATACACAATATTGTGTATAATAAGATGGAAGGAAAGAAGTTTTTGAAAAAGAAGACTATCATTTCAGTGATTATGCGGAGGGAAAGAAGAGACACTTGAGGCAGGGACCAAGTAGAAAGCTACTCCCACAAAAAGATTTTTAAATGTATAAAACAGATATTATAACGAAGGGGAAATGAGAGGAGGGAAGGAAACAAACATTTATTGATGTATTTCCCTTTTGTGATTTCTCTGTATAAGGACTGTTTCTTTCACCTTACAAAAATGGGGCGGGGGGAGGGTAGGGATAAGGGGTCAATGCTGTGCTAGGCGTTTTTGCTGGACTCTGCATTTCTTAGGGATGTAAGAAAGACACATGACCTCTTTTCTCCCCACAAACAATTGCCTGTCTGTGCAGCATTCCCTACAAGAAAACTAAGTCCTTCACTAGGCATCCTGCTATACATCTCCTGCCCTCCAGTTGTAGTTTCAGACCCTAAAGGGGCCTCTTTTTTTGTTTTTGTTTTTTTAAAGGAAGAAAATCTGGAGAAGGTATAGATTTCTGTCATCTTCTAGAGCAGAAGTTCTTAATTTGAGATCCATAAACCTTCCTGGGATCTGTGAACCTGTGAACTTGAATGGGGAAAAAAAACCACACTTTTATTTCAATATAATTGGCTTTCTTTGTAATCCTCTATACGTTGTTTTATTTATTGAAAAACATTGTTCTGGGAAAGCTCCATAGGCTTTACTAGATTGCCAGAGGGGCCCATGACCCAAAATGGGTTCAGAACCCCTGTTTTAGAGCTTGGAGGATTCAAGTAATTCCCAAGTTTGCCACTGACTCAGCTGGTAAATTTGGAATTGTCATGTTACTCTCTCAAAGCTTTCATTTCTGTGGCAGGGATGATTATGCTCCCACAGGATAAAGTCTGCAAAGCTCTTTGAATGCTAGGATGAAATTGATTGAGTAGATGGAAGCACATTATTATTTGAGCCTAATGCAGCCAATGCAGCCTCTCCGAAAAGCAAACTTTTATCGATTCACCCTGTACAAAATAATGATGCAGTCCTTTGCTATTATAAGCACAATTTCTTGGAAAGGGGGACTTTCTCAGACAGCTAATAGAGATAATGAAAGATATCAAACTGAACCTATTTTAAGAAAATTTCAAAGTATTTGTCTTATTATCAATGGATTGATTTTATTTTTTAATTTCTTTAGCCTCCCTCCTGAAGGGTTTGAAGCATGCCAATATTGTGCTCCTGCATGACATTATCCACACCAAAGAGACCCTGACTTTTGTTTTTGAATACATGGTGAGTTGTTCTAGCATTTTACAAAGCACCAAGAAAAAACCTGGTGCTCGTATAATGAATCTGTTAATATTTTATGGCATTATAAAACTTTTATTACAATGTGGAAGGTATTATGGAAAATTTCATTACTGTGATTAGCAGTGCCTTATTGCTTTTATTCTCACTCTCCTTTTACTTCTTACCCTCTACTTCTTCAGTCCCCTTTCTCTCTTCTGACATTTTCTGGGGAAAATTTGAGGTGCTTTAATGTGATTATCTCTTTTTACTTTTTCACTGCCATAATGAGAACATGGTAGAGACTCTCCACCTTCCCACCTCTTCCATCCCTACTGGCATACTTCTGAGTGATTTTTCACAAGCTAACTAAAAAGAAAAAATGGAGTTGGGGTGATGGGGAACAGCTAAATAAACATCAAGAAAATATACGATCAAGTACCTTTGGCTAGCGTGATCTGTTTTTCAGTACACTCTGAGAATGAACATACATGCAGAGCTATATCCAATGGGATCAGATTTAACTGGGATGTTATTTCTAGTTACGTTGAATGGGTCATGTTATTTACTAGAGAATGCATTTAGCCATAGAGTCACTCTTTTCTAATATTAAAAACTTAGTTCTAAGGCTTAACACTTAGATCATTAAAAGTGCCAGAGATTAGATCTCACAATATCTTCTTTTGAAAAAAATAGTTTTTTATTTGTGTTTTCCTCAATTAACAAGCATTTTATTTATTACCAACTAAATGTTATGACAGATTTCGACCCAATTTTCCCATGTGATCAAACTTATCTCCCTCCCTCCCATCCCTTCCCTATCCTGGTGCTGGCAGGCAATTTGATCTGGGTTATACATATATTATCATGTAAAACATTTCCATATCATTCATTTTGTGAGTAATTGTATAAGACCAAAACCCTGAAACATAAACCCAAATAAATAATTAAAAAATCATATGCTTTTATGTGCATTCTGACTCCAACAGTTCTTTCTCTGGAGGTGGATAACATTCTTTGTCATAAATCCCTCAGAATTGTCCTTGATTATCATATTGCCAATAACAGCTAAGTCTATCACAGTTGATCATTCCATACTGTTGCTCTTACTATGTACAATGTTTTCCTGGTTCTGCTTATTTCACTCTGCATCAGTTCATGCAGATCTTTCCAGCTCTTCCTGAAATCATCCTGTTCATCATTCTACACCCATCATATTATATATCACAATTTGATCAGTCATTCTCCAAATGATGAATATCCCCTTAATTTCTAGGTAGTTGCCACCCCAAAAAGAGCAACTATAAATATTTTTGTACAAGTGATCCTTTCCCCCTAGTTAACAAGCATTAAAAAAATTAAATTTTCTCTTCTACTACCTCTCTACTAAATAATTTTTTCAAAACCTTGATATTAACCAGACTTCAATATTTGATGGACTAGTTGGTTACTTCATCAAAACAAATTCCTACATTAATCATGTCCCAAAATATTTATTTCTTTTTGAATTTTAAGTTCATCACATCTGTCAGGATGTGCCATGTTTCATCTTCATTTTTTTGGACTTGACTTGTGGTTTAACATTGACTTAGTAAGAGTTCTAAAGTCTTAAAATTGTGTTCTTCTATGATATTATCTTTAGAGAAGTTCTCCTGGTTCTACTCACTTCACTCTAGTTCATAAAAGTCTTACCATTTCCCTCTGAAATGGTTTCATTTCTTATTGCAGAATAATACATTACATTTACAAACCAGTTTTTTTAGCCATTTCCCAATAGGAGGACACCCCTTTTTTAGTTTCCAATCTTTGGCTATCAAGAAAAGAGTTGCTACAGATGTTTTTGTACATTTAGATCCTTTTCTTTCTTTGACTTTTTTGTAGCATTAGGTCTTGCTGGTTCAAAGAATATGTACAGTTTAGTCCTTTTTCTGGGCATAGTTCCAAATTGCTTTCCAGAACTAGTGGATCAATTCACAGCTTTACCAATGGTGGACCTATTTTCATTAAGGCCCCTCCAATATTTCCTCTTTTGTCAGCTTTCCCAGTCTGATATATATGAGGAGGTACTTCAAAGTTGCTTTCATTAGAATTTCTTATATTACTTGTGATTTAGAACATTTCTTCATATGATTCTTTTTTCTTTTTTTTTAATGTGTTTTAATCAGTCAAGAACTGCCTTCTCCCCTTTCGTATCAACCTTCCCCATTCATTAAGAACACAAGGAAAAAAACATCATAAGCATGTATAGTCAATCAACACAAATTTCCACATTGGCCAGATGAAAAAATATTTGTCTTATTCTGCATACTGAGTCCTACACCTCTCTATGTAGTCATTATGCTAATAAAAGTTCAACACACTCTTGTTCCATCACATTTATATGCCATAACTTGTTTATCATTTCTTATTCCTCATTTTGTGAATCTTACATCTGCCCCTCAATCCCATTCTTTGCCACCTTAAAGAGTTATAAATATTTTTGTACATTTTTAGATGTTGTATTTCTTAGCATTAATCTCTCCCTTAATATTTCCTCAGTCTAATTCCTCCATCCTCCTTATCCTCTTTTCCTAATACTTCTCTATGGGATGAAATGAATTTATATACTCAATGGAGAGTATATATGAATGTTTTTCCTTCTTTTAACCAGTTCAGATGAGAGTGAGGTTCAAGTGTTAATCATATTCTCCACTCCTTAGTCTTTGTATAGAAACTGTAGCAAGGGAATTTAGCAAGGCAGGGTGACAGCCTGCAAACTAAGATTCCACAGAGCAAGGACTGGGTCAGCATTCTAAGGCAGTTGGGAATTGGCAACTGATTCTCTCTCTGGAAGCAGACAGAGGTGTGGAGGTGTCTCTCTCTGAAGAAAAACAACTTTGGAGCTGCCAGGGAATTGGACCATCTTCAAGGAGTGGTTGAGTGAGAGATTACCCCACACAGGTGGACAGTGTGTGTGTGTTAATCCTTGTTCACCTCCTAAAATCCTGTGAAGGCTTTCATCTTGAGACTGCTGTGTGACTCAATGGAGAACTCTGGTGTTGTGAGGATCCTAGGCCCTATTGACTTTACAAATTCCTCTTTATCTTTAATCACTTATTTAATTAGGTTAAGTTATTTAGAAAAGTTTAAGGTTTTATACCTGGGTGGGTTAGAAATAAGTTACTCCCTGATCCCCTTCCTTTCCTTTCTCCCTTTAGGTAAATAAACTTTTATTTTATATATATCTTGTTTAACCCTTCCTTCCAACCCTCCTATAACAAACTTGTGCACTCTGATTGCATGAGATAATTTCTTCCAACCTTCCTTTCCCTTCCCCCACAGTATAATTTTCTTCCTTTTATTTCCATTCTTTACTTAAGATCAAGACATAACAGAACCATTTCTAGCTCATGTTTAATTAGATTCTTTCTGTGACCCCTGGTGATAATAGAATCCAGAGGGGACATATGTATCATCTCCCCATCTTTGAAAGTTTTGTACTGAATAAAGCAGTTTATTCTTGTTTTTTTTCCCCCTTTATTATTGTTTATTCACATTTATACCTTTTTATGTTTCTCTTCATTTCTTTACTTGAAAATCAAAGTCTCTTTGCAGCTCTGGGCTTCTCAGAAGGAATGTTTGGAAGTTCTCAATTTCATTAGAGAGATATTTAATCCTTGTAGCTTTATATATTTTTCTGGCTAAATCATTCTTGACTGTAAGCCCATATTTTTTGCCTTCTGGAATATCATATTCAAGTCCTCTGCTTCTCTATAGTGGTAGCTGCTAAATCTTATGGGACTTGGACTGTGGCTCTGTAGTATTTGAGTTTTTTCAGGCTATGTACGATATTTTCTCTACAACATGAAAGTTCTGGATTTTGGCTCTGACTTTTCTGGGAGTTTTTATTTTGGACTTTCTTTTATGAAGTAATGGATGGTGTCTTTCTAGTTCCACTTTGCTCTCTGGTTCCAAGAGATATGGGCAGTTTTAGTCTTTCTTGAAATATATTATTTAGGCCCTTATTTTCAGATAGAATAGTGCTTATTAATTTTTTTCTTCTCAATCTGTTTTCCAATTTAGTTGTTTTTGCTATATCTTACATTAGCTTCTCTTTTTTTCAGTCTTTGACTTTGTTTTAATATTTCTTATTGTCTTATGAAATTATTGACTTCTGTTTAGCCCATTCTAATTTTCAGGGGTGTTTGTTGCTTGAACAAGTTTTTGTACCTCTTGTGCCAAGTTATTAATTCCTTTTCCAACTCTTTTTTCCATAGCTTTATTTCTCTTTAAAAGTGTTTCTTCAAGTGCTTTCATTTACATAAAATTTTTTTTAAACTCATACTTGATCTCTTCCAGGACTCTAGTTGAGTTTGTGCCCACACTATGTTTTCCTCTTAGACTCTGCTTGTAGATATTTTGGAGTTCTTCTTATCTTCTGGGTTGGTGTCTTGAGCTTCCCTGCCACCATAATTATGGATTATTTGTCTGTTTTTCCAGTCTACTTCTGACTTGGGACTTACTTTTAGGGTAGGACTCTGTGGCACTTTGGGAAGGAAGGTCTGGGTTAGTCATGTTGCTGCTTTCTTGGGTATTGAGTATTATGATATTTCAGGGTCTAAGGGAAAACTGAGGACCTGCAAGCTTTCAGTGCTCCCCAAGTAGTCTGTTTGATCCAAGGAAAAGTCTACTTACTGATGCCCTGGGATCAGCTCAGCAAGTGGCTGGCCAGTTTGGGGGTCTGTGCAAGAAAGAACTGTTGCTGTTGGGAAGCTCTATTGGTTAAGAAGGGCAGAACTATAGACTCCCCTTTGGTCCAAGATGCCTACCTTGACTAGAATACCCTCCTTTGAAGACTAAGGTAGGCACTGGAACTGAGCTCCAGCTCTACTTTTGGGGCTGAGACAAACCAAAGTTGCTAGCTTCTGAAATTTCTCCTTTCTCCATATGTCATTTGTGGACTGCCTACTAGGGAATACCACTCATTCTCACCCTGCCCTGGATCTATAAAATAGACCTAGGCAGTAGTCAATAGAACTGTCAGTTGGCAGCTGTCACTCTACCCCAATAAGGATCCAAGACCTCCTCTTGCCCAAGTGTATAGTTTGTTCCTATGTGCTGGGATGCTCCCAGATTGTTCCCTTATAAAGTACTCACAGACCTCCCTGTCTGTCTCCCTGTGCCAACTTGGGTTGGACAAAGGATTCACTGTGATTTTTTCCTGCATTTCCCCACCAGGATTTGGTCTCATGCATTTTCTAGATATGTTTGGAGTATGTGACAGGGAGTCCACTGCACTGCTCCTATTACTCAGCTTTCTTTGCTCTGCCCCTTTCATTTGATTGTGGATAATTTAGATTCTTTAAAAACTGATTGTGTGTAGACTTTAGCCACTTATCTATTGGAGAATAGTTTATAAAATATCTTGAAAATGAGATATTTATCAGAAAAAATGTATAGCTGTTAATGAGTTTACATGTTTGTCTTCCAATTTTCAGTGCATCAAAATTTTCAGAATATATTCTGAAGGTCTGCTACTTGCTTAAAAGCTGATATCTGTGTACACTAACTTTGTTTTTCTATTCAACTTTTCCTTCTTGATCTCTCTATCACATTTAGCATACTGATCTGGCCCAGTATATGTCTCAACATCCAGGAGGTCTTCATCCTCACAATGTCAGGGTGAGTACTTTAGGGGATATGTTTTTTTGAAATAGAAGAATTTTAAATGTGTTTTCATTACAAACTAGATCATTTTAACTCTTGGGCTATCCGATGAGTGAACAGAGGTCACTAATACCCCATCCCTAGTTTCAGCAAGAAAAGGAAAAATGCAATATGGGAGGGAGGAGTGGGAGATAAAACTGGACTGTTAGGCTGGCATTGGATTGGGAGAGAACTTGATTGCCAAACTAGATAGATAGTTTTTAACTTTGTGCTACAGACAACAGGGAGTCATGGAAGTGCTTAGTTTGGTTTTGGTTTTAAGCGGCATGATCATAGCCCTGCTTTTGGAAGATTAACTTGGCACCAGTGTGTAGAATGGACTGGAGGAGGGAGGGACCAAAGGCTAACAAATGCTGTCGGGTCAAGAAAGGGCTTTGGATGTGGTGATTGAGGTTTCTGGTAACAGATGAAGGAGCAATTTCAGTCAAAAGCCCTTTGGATTTGGTGATTGAAGTTACTGGTGATGGTTGAGGGAGCAGTTTCAGTAGAGTGCTGAGAACAGAAGCTAGATTACAGGGGATTAAGGAGTGAATGTATGAAAAGGCTACAGTGCCAAGAACTGAGTACTCTTTCTATACATTTAATAATGAAAGCAAGGAAAGTCAAGGCAGCATTTTGAAGGAGATTTTGTCTTGTTTTTTAATTACGTGATCATACCTCTGCTATAAGAAGATGAATCTGGCAGCGGTTTGTAAGATAAATTGGAAGGTGAGACCAGAGGCAGAGAAAGAGATTGGTAATAAATGCTTGAACTAGTGTGGTAACTTTGAGAAGAAAAAGCAAGAAATGGCTATGAAGCATTTTTAAGGAAGATTTGATATGGCTTGGTGAGTGATTGGCCCCTCCTTCTCACCTGCCCACATTCAAAGATGGCCCCCAAGGTCTGAGCCTAGGTGATTAGAGAAATGGTGGTTTCACAGAAATAGAACCTCTGATTTGGGCATGAAGGTAATGAAATTGGGTTCAATTAAATTATTTTATCTTATTTTTATTATATTTTGTATAAATTTATAATATATAACAATATAATATGAAATATATGATAGACAAACAATAATATATATTTTACATAATTATATGTTATGATTAAATTCTACTGAATTAGAAGTGACAGTGTTACATCTTGGTGGATGTTAAAAATTTAGGAACGGAACTTAGAGAAAAAGGTACAACTGTAGATACACAGGGATATTGGAGACACCTACATAGAGGGAATTACTAAAGCCTTGGGACTGACCGGATTTCATCATTGAAAGGAAAATATGTAGAGAGAAGAGAAGATGACAGAAGACAGGCAGAGCTTTGATGAATGCCCAGCTTTAAGAGGTAGGAGGAACTAGTGAAAGATACACAGGTGGAATAGTCAGGGAAGTAAGAGGAGAACCAAGATAATGACCTGTCACAAGAGTGTCAAGATGGCAGTGGCAGACAAATGCTACCAGAAGAAGAAGAAGGCTCAGTACCACAGAAAAGTCTTTGGATTTGGTGCCTGACATTGTGGAAGATATTTGAGAGCAGTTTTGGTAGAGTGGTGGGAACAGAAGCCAGATTGTAGGTGATTAGGGAATGAATATGTTATAAGGAAATAATGGGAGCTAGCACAGAGCATTCTGTCTATACTAACAAGGGAAGAAGAAACAGCACATCTGAGGGGTTTTTTCCTTTCTTTTTTTAAGAGTGGAAGAAAATTAACTATGTTGTGGGCAGAAGTGAAAGGAGCCAGAGGAAGAGATTGAAAATGCTGAAATGAGAAGGAATGATTGTTAGCCTTCATAGTCTATTCCCCAAACAGAAAATGAATTAAGTGCTGGACCAATAACAGCACCCTATAAGTCCATGCTATGATCTTTAACCCTTACCTTTTCTTCTTCGCTTTTCTCTTCTTTGTCCTTTTCTTAGCCTTATTCTACTCTGCCTCCTGCATTCATTGGCTTCTGACATCACATCTCAACTTGCATTTTCCAAGAAAAGCATTTCCTGATCTGGCTTCCAGCTCCCCCACTTTGATTTGAAACTACTTCTCATTTACACAGTCAATGTCTTGTTCAGACATAGTTGTTTTCAGGCTGTTTCCTCTCATCAGAACAGGAGTTCTTTTGAGGCAGGGATCATGATTTTGCTGGTGGTTTTGGATTCCCAATGCTAAGTACTATGCTTGACTTATACTAAGTGATTAATAAATTGCTTGTTGATTGTTTGCTTCCTTCTTTCTAACTTGGTCCTCTTCCTTATCCTGTCCTTTCTCCCTTCTTCCCTTCACATTGAAATATTTCATATTGAAACACCTCTTTCTGCTGTCCTTCCTTTTAATCTCTTCTCCTACAATCCCTTTCTATTCCTTTTTTTCATGGTCACTTACATTTGTGATATCTGCAGTTAAACTTTCAACTTGCTTCCAGTCTTGTCCAGCTCGCTGTTCTCTATATTATATAACTGAGCTTGCTTTCTCACAATAAGGAAAGGCATTATCAAGTTTCATGGCACTAGTGGGAATCTGGCATGGGGAGAGAGAGAACAAGGATATTTTCACATGATGGACTATTATGTGACTATGAAAAATCAGCAAAGCTAGTAGAGGATAAATATTCTCTGACAGGTAACTGATAGCAGGTAAGTTAAGTGGTTTGGCCACGCAAATCGGGTCTCTAATGGCTCAAACATTTCTGGCTCCTGCTTCTGTGTCAGACCATGCCACTCACTAACGTTGGTTTCAAAGTCTCCATGCCAAACAGCTGAGCACTGGGCTTGGCATCTCTCTGTGAAGCCCAGGTTCCCTAATAGGGTGGAAAAATTGATTCACTCATTCAATTCTGCCACTGTCTCCATGTCACCAGGAATGCTAGGGCTGGCACTTTCTTTTTTGAACTGTAGGAACATGTTCTGGGCTGGAATAATCTACCTAAACACTAATGTTAGCTTTTGAATTCTTCATTGCCAGTGGCATTGGAAGAAATAGCAAGAGACACTTACAATAGTATACATTTTTTCCTCTCTTTGGTTTCAGTACTGGTGGAAAACTGATTGGTTGTTGATAACTTTTCTAATTCCCAGGCTTTAAAACCACATGAAATATTTCTCAATTTGGTATGGAATTTTTTTTTCTCTTTTCCCCCCTTCATTCCTTTTCTTTCTATGTTTTATTTTACTTTTTCCCATCAGTATCTCCTTTTGTATTTAGTTTCCTTTTCTTTAAAATCCATCATCTGTAGTCTTTTCCTAATATTTTTAAAATATGAATTTAAAAAAATTATTTTAAAATATGAAATACAAACATTTTAAATTGGAAATAAATATTTTAACAATCTGGGATTATTAAAATAGACAAAAAGATAACCATGACTCCACTCCTCAGAGTCAATTGATTATATCTTTCCCAGCCTATTGTCCTAAGGACATCTGAGATACAATAAAATTTAAAACTTGTAGAATCATTTCTAGGTTAACATTTATCTCAACCTAAGTTTGATCCTGGGAAAGTCCTAATTCTCTTTGGACTATTTAGGTGATGTTTTTCTCTGGAGGTTTGATTACTAATGCAGAAGTTAAGCTGAAATTTTGAAGATAAAGGCTCCTTCTTCAGTATCAAGGAACTAAGCCTCTCCCTTCCCCAACTTTCCCTGTCTGATCATGTCAACACCATTTCCCCAGTCTCCCAGCCTTATAACCTAGGAGTTATGTTTGATACCTTTCTCTCCTTTGTTCCACAATCCGATTATTTGTCAAATCTGGTTGTTTCTATCTTTACAATATTTCATATCTAGCCTTACCTCTTCTCTCAACTCCTATTGCAACCACTGGTTCAGGCACTTATTTCTTCATTCCTTGACTATTGAAATATTCTTTGATTTGGTTCTTCTGCTTCTGGTCCTTCTCTTTCCTATCCATCCTTCATTCTATTGTCTAAGGAATATTCCTAATGCAGAGTTATTATCTCATCTATTCTCCCACTCAGAAAATTTTGGTGACTTGCATACAGTTGCCTGCTAAGCCTGTAGAAGGACTTAAAAATTAGACCTTCTACAATCTGCCTCCATATTATCTTTCCAATCTTATCTCATCTTGTCCGCCTCAGTTTCCTGCCTTTGATCACTCTGTCCCCATGCCTGGAACGGAGTCTTTCCTTTCTGCCATCCCATTCCCAAACAACTCACAGAACTGCAAAATCTCTGAGTTGGGAGGAACTTCAGAAACCATTTGGGCTGGCCAAAAATTATATAATTAAATTATTTCCCAATAATTATGCCGTTTCTTCCATGAATCCTTCCCTCTTACTCCATCATGTAAAAGTGATGTCTTATCCTCCTCAAATAAAAAATAATACTTTGCCAAAATCTCTCCTTTTCACTTATTACACATATTTTCCCATGCAACACAGTTATCTATATACTCACCCTTTGACCCCTCCGTCCTCATTAAAATTTTTTAACCCTCTACCTTACATTTTAGAGTCAATACTATGGATTGGTTCTAAGGCCAAAGAATGCTAAGGCTAGGCAATGGGGGTTAAAGTCATATAGCTAGGAAGTATCTGAGATAAAATTTGAACCCAGCACTTCCCAATCCAGTGAGCCACCTACCTGCCCCACCCTCATTAAATTTTAAGATTTTTGAGAGCAAAGCCTATATCATATCCATCTTTGTATCCCTGTCATGTAGGGTAGAACCTTGTAATTAGTCAAGTATAATAAATGCTAATAATTGAATAGAAATTAATCAAGAGATGGTAGAAAATTAAAGATTTCTTCGTTTTAGACTATGGTCTTACACTATTTTTAAAAACAGAATTTGAGTTTTTGTTTCTCTCAAAGCATAATTTTACCATCCTCTCTTAGGAAACTGTTTTTGATTTAGGGTGGATATTAACACATGATAGCACAAATCTGCTTAGGTATGATGGTTATTCTTTCCAGCTCTTCATGTTTCAACTTTTGAGGGGCCTGGCTTACATCCACCATCAACACATTCTTCACCGGGATCTGAAACCTCAGAACTTACTCATCAGTTATCTGGGAGAACTCAAATTAGCTGATTTTGGTGAGTCAATCCCTCCTTCCCTGGTCTCCTTCTCGTTTATGAACAATGACGCTTTTGTGTGCACAGGTTTATTTATCCAATGCATTGACTAGATCAGGTCTTTGGAAACATGGGGCCCCGGGAGACACAGTCATTAGAAAGCATCTTCTAACTTCTAGGCAGCACAAAATAGGTAGGGATGCTCACTCCTGTTGGGTCAGCTCTCTCCTGGGAGGCAAAAAGTTGGCATCAAACCTGCAAGACAATAAATACTCTTGAGTTCAATAGTGACAGCAAGTCAAATTATATGAAGGTATTTGGCATTGAGGAAAGATTTCCAAACTAGAGTCTGTTGAAGGACTCTTATGCTGTGGAAATTCTGAATCTGAGCTAAAATGCTAACTCCTAGGATAATTTGGGCATATTGTAGAAAGGGGGGAGAAAGAGGTCAATTCCTTTCCAGAGTTATATTATGGTGTACTTGTTCAAAGTATCAATTTCTGGGTGGTTCTATCTTAGGATAGAACTAGCCTTAGTGTAAGATATCAAAGAAAAAAAAGATAACTTCTATATTTTTGGTACAAATCTGCCAGAAACAATTTTTAATTAATTTGACATTAATGGAAACAAGAACATTTCTTTTTTAGTTATTAAAGTAGCAGAGACCCCTCTTGCCCTCATTTCTTTTCGTCTCATGACACAGACATGTTGAAGTCCCTTTCTTTTGTCCATTATAATCTTGTTCTTAAGGAAGGTAGAGGGACTAAAAAAAAAATCTCAGAAGTGGAAACTCACCAAAATGATATATTGGGATTAGAGAAACTTTGATGAAAAAAGACAAATTGGGTGTCTATGAATTAAAACTAATGATCTAAATTTTTTGTGTTCACTTTTTCACTTGTATTTTTCCATGACTTGTTTGCTTCCTTGGTAAAATAAACTGCCAGTTTCCTAGGGGACATAGAAATATAATACTTAAAATTTTTTTTTTATAATTTGGAAGGTCTTGCTCGGGCCAAGTCCATCCCCAGTCAGACATACTCTTCGGAAGTAGTGACACTCTGGTATCGTCCTCCAGATGCATTGCTAGGAGCCACAGAATATTCCTCTGATTTGGATATCTGGTAAGATTGATATTGAAGTATTTAATGTCCTGAAAATAAATATCATGGTCTAATGATTACCTGTAAAGGCTGGTAATGTCACCTCTGTTATATTTTTAACTCCTTAAGAGCAAGAACTATGGGGCCTTCTATAATAATTTTTAATTTATTTTTATTTAAATCCTTACCTTCTATCTTAGAACCAATACTGGATATTGGTTCCAAGGTAGAAAAGTGATAAGGGCTATGCAATGGGGGTTAAGTGACTTGCCTAAGGTCACACAGCTAGGAAATGTCTGAGGTCATATTAAAACCTAGGATCTCCCATCTCTGGTTCTGGCTCTTAATCTACTGAACCACCCAGCTGCCCCCAATAATTTATTTTCTAAGAAAAATAAAAACTACATAGGAAAATTAATTCATCAGAGTCTAGTTGGGATAAAAATACCACAAAGACAGCAAATGAGAACACCCTTATTCTAAAATCACAGATTCTAAATCCACAGATTATGAAGTCTTATGTCAATCAATAAGCATTTATTATACCTTCTTCTATGTATGTCACCTATTTTTTTCTGACCCTTTGGTGTCTTGATTTGTTAAAATGGGATAAAGATGCCTGCCTACTTCCTAATTCACAGGAAATGAATTTTTCCCTATGCAATGGTGGGAGCTGCTTTGGGACTTTATAGTAGAATTGGGGGCTTTGGGAGTTTCATAAGATGGAGTATTGAATCTGTACATTAAAGACCATCTCTGTATATTAAGATTTATGAAATCATCTGGATTGCATACCCAGAGCCACCCTAGCCATTTAGGGTTTTCCCTTTTAGATCTGTTATGATTTGGAGTTGCAACTAATTTCTAAGAAGAGAAGAGGAAAACAATTACAGCATTCATGGACTTCTTTGATTTTCTTAGGAGAACAGTAGTAGAGAAACACCAGGCACTATTAATATTGTTCATAAATATAAATATTATAGATATAAATCTAGAGTCTCTCAAAAAGAGTTGAAAAGAGCACCAGAAATGTTACACTATATACCACTGAAGCTACTAATTAACTAACATCTCAGCATAATTCCAGATAACTTGTTAGTCAAATTGCAGATGCACCCATCAATTGGTACTGTCCTCCAATGACATTTCCAAGGTTTCTGTGGCACTTTGGCCTTTTGGACTAAGTATGATGGTATTGCAGAAACTGAGTAGGGAGCAAAGCTCTTAAACAGGGTTAGGCTGCTCTTCCCCAGTGAGTTCCTCAGCATCATTGCCCCTGAATAATGAAAATGAATTTGAAAAGTACAAATTAAAGTCATTGTTTCTTATTCCTTTTCTCTTCCTCTGCTAAACTACCTTAGTGTCTCTTTGTGGCTCAGTGTTGACCCTGAGATCTAAAGCGTTATCACAGGAGAGCTCTAGCTCTGGCAGGTCCTCCTAGGCTGGAAAGGCTTAAAGTCTGGGTCCACCCAGGAAGAGTATCTGCTTGCTTTCTGAATGTCAGCCTTGCTATTTTCAGAGGCTCATCCTCAGAATGTAACCCACCTGGTGCTGGTTGTTTGGGGCCATAGCAAAACTCATGAAGACCACAAGCCACTTAATAAAGTATAGAAGGACTATAATTTGCATCGATGGGTGATGAAATCACAGATTCTTGAAGTGTCAAAGTTTTGTTATTATTCTGCTTCTATAATATGTCAAATACAATGTGGGTCTAGAAAAATGAACACTTTACAAGTGAGTTTATTATAGTAAGAATTAACAGGGCAATCACAGAATCAGTACTGGGGTTTAAATTGGGATTTTTTTTTCTTTTACTAGGGGAAAGGGTAGGGTTGAGTGGAGAAAAAACATGAGAGGAATGGGGAAAGGGGAGGAGAAAAGGATTGCTAATTGAAGGGAAGAAAAAAATCTAATCCTATTCTATTGGACCATGTAATCCCCATGGAATCCAAGCAGAATTCCATTTGAAAAGGCATATGGCAGTGGGTATTAAGTCTTTTGTCTTAAAAAAAAACCTAATTTTAATAAGTAGTGCCTTATAAAAATCTCTTCATAGCAGCAGGTTGGTGGTAGGGTTTACATAAAGTTAACAGGTCAACAGCACCTTGGTTACATTATAGAAAACATACCAGTAGGTTTTACTAACACTTACTTCCAGCATTCCTTAATCCTCTAGCATCTTTCTCTCTTTTCAAGATCCTTTTCAGGCCCTAAAAGATCCAATTAGAGAGCTTTAACAAGAATAACACAGTATTTTAGGAAGATTACACTGGGTTTTGGAATACAAAGTCCTCTACCCAGAACTGACTTTAGGCAGCTACTAGGCTTTCCAAATAATCTCAGATTGTCTCTGATGGATATTCTGTTACATATAGTAATGCCTCTTAAAGTAATGCAAGTGTTTAGAAATAAAGAGAAAATAAAGGGGGAGGGAGGAAAAGCGGTCTCATTTATTATTTGAAATATCTTGCCACTCCATTTATCAGTGCTATTTTAAATTCATTTTAATACCAAAGAATGAGATACTGACTCCCCCAGAAACAACTTAACATGTGCTACATGCATGTTGGGGAAGGGGCAGTCTTTAAACTAAATTCTCTCTTCCTTTAGAATTTGTTGTAAGAATTTAAGGAGTATCATTCTCTTTTAAGGAAAGATTTATTCAGTGAGAACCATTTAAGGAAGGTAAGGGTTTAAAAAAAAAGCAACTAAAACAGTTGTGGAAAAAGTTAAAAATAATAAAGGTAAAGTATGTACTGATCTTTGTGAAACGAATAAGTCTTAAAAATTGCAAATCTGAAAAATGAAGGCAAATTTAAGTTTCTCTTATCAGTGAATAGAAGAACTCTTTGGAACTTTGCAATGCTAAAATAAAACCGTTGGGTATAATTGAGATTTTAACACAATTATCATCTATCCTTCATGTCAACTCTAGAACTGTGTGTAATATAGAGTGTCCCAAAAGTCTTATAGTTTAAAACTGCACTAAGAGTTTTGGGATAGGACATTGTCTATCATGGTAGATTAAATCCGTGACACCTTGAGTCTATAGGACAGTGCTGGTAGAGGTATCACCTCTCTTACCTGAAGGAAAGCATTTTCTTCAGTATGACTCTCTCCATTAAGAACCAAGAGACTATGACTATTTACTTGACGAAAATGGAAAAATACAATTAAATACCAATGCCCTACAAATGCAAACAACATCATGGTATGGCAGGATCTAGATAACTGGCTTCATGGGGCCAAACATCTGGATGAAAAGTGAAAAATTCATTTACTGTCATAATGGCCAGTCTGCTAGGTGTGAGGTGGTACCTCAGAGTTGTTCTGATTTGCATTTCTCTAATCAGGAGGGATTTAGAACACTCCTTCATGTGCTTATTGATAGCTTTGATTTCTTTGGCTGAAAACTGTCTGTTCATGCCCCTTGACCATTAAAAGTGAAAAATTCAATCAGTTCCAGGAATAGGACACCAGACCTCCTAAGTTTAAAACTTTAAAATGATTAAGAAATGGTACCACAAATGAGCCTCGTTCCTAATTCCCAGCAACCACCAACATGAAAAAGTAGCATTAAAAGGCAATAAAAGCACTCCTAGAGGGGCAGCTGGGTAGCTCAGTGGATTGAGAGCCAGGCCTAGAGACTGGAGGTCCTAGGTTCAAATCCGGCCTCAGCCACTTCCCAGCTGTGTGACCCTGGGAAAGTCACTTAACCCCCATCGCCTAGCCCTTACCACTCTTGTGCCTTGGAGCCAATACACAGTATTGACTCCAAGACAGAAGGTAAGGGTTTAAAAAAAAAAAAAAGCACTCCTAGCCATGCAATCAAAACCTATTGGGGATAAAAACAACCCAAGTTCAAATTCTAGAATGATACATATATTTTGTTTGATTCTTGTTTGAATGTCTAAGATAATCCCTTTTGTCAATCTTGTACCTTCTTACCCCATATCACTGAGGACTCTTAATTAGAAGTACTAGGATTAATAATAAAATCATTCCTGTGCATTTTTTGGTCTATAGGAGTTATTCTTTAGTATGACTAACTAGGAAGGAAAATATATTTCATTAGAGTTAAATATTTTGTTTCTCTTCTCAGAAAATGAATAACTTGAGCTAACACAGTGTTTCTCTTTTCAAAAGAATTCTCTAAAAGATGAACTTTGTTTTGGCAGGAGTCCTTTATTGTCACAGGAACATTATTGCTGCAGATTTCTTTGTTTTTCTTTTTTAAAAAATATATCTTCCCTCTCCCCACACCCCTAGCCATAGAGCCAACCTTTGTAACAAAGGGAAAAAAAAAGCTTGTTTCAGCAAAACTAATCAACACATAAACCAAGTCTGACTATCCATGCAGTTTTCCAGGCTCTTAGCAAGAAGGGAAAGGGGTGCATTATTTCATCTTTTACTTAGAGCCACATTTAGTCACTAAAATCACATAGAATTCCGTTTCAGAGTTTTTGATTGTGGCAGTGGTGGTTCTTCCCATTTACATTGGTACACTATTATGTATATTATTTTCTTGGTTCCACTTGGTTCCACTTCACTTTACATTGCTTCATTTAAATAGTCTTCTGTTTCTCTGAATATGTGATGTCATCCTTTCTTTTTACAGAATAGCAATATTATATTACTTTCACAAACCACAATTTGCTTAGCCACTCCATAATTGCAATGTGTTAAAGATATTTTTAAAAGCCCTTACCTCTGTCTTAGAATCAACACAGTGTATTGGCTCCAAGGCACAAGAGTGGTAAGGGCTAGGCGATGGGGGTTAAGTGACTTTCCCAGGGTCACACAGCTGGGAAGTGTCTGAGGCTAGTCAACTAGTTGACACACCTGTCTGAGATTTCTAACAATAGGTATATACAACCTATTTGTTTCTAATAAGACTTCTAATAATAAATAGCCTTGAATAACTATCTCTGAAAATTTTGTCCAGAGAACGAGTGGTCTAGTTTTGCACATATATGGCAGTTAATATCCCTATTTCACATTTTAATAGAGATTCATAAAGTTTGAGAATAGAGAAGACAAACCAGGATGGTGAAGGTTAACATTATATCAAGATTAGTTGAAGGAAATAGGGATGTTTAGCAAGGAGAAAGGAAGAGTTGAAGGGAATTTAAAAGTTATCTTAAAATATTTTAAGGATTTTCTTGTGAAGAAGGGATTAGACTCGTTCTGTTTTGGCCCTAGAAGGGAGAACTAGGACAAATGAGTAGAATTAGGAAAGAAATGAATTTAGATTCAATTCAAAGAAAAAACTTATAATTAGAGCTATCCAAAACTGAAAGGAGTTGATTTAAAAGGGAGTGGGTCCCCCCTCAATGGAAGTCTTCAAGGACCTCTTGTTAGGTGAATTATAGAGCGAATTCTTATTATGGTATGGCATGAACTTGATGATTTCTAGCATCCCTCCAACTCTGACATCCTGTAATTCAAATAATATCCTCAAAGGTACCAAAGTCACCTTTTTTGCCCTTTTCTAGGGGTGCAGGCTGCATCTTTATTGAAATGCTCCAGGGTCAACCTTTGTTTCCTGGAGTTTCTGATATTCTTGAACAACTAGAAAAGATCTGGGAGGTAAGAAAAAGTACATTAATAAATACCTCGGTTTTCATTGACATCAGTTATCATTGGTTTAGGTTTTCATCCATTTTTTTCCATGAAAAAATTTGTCTATTTTTTGTAGGTTGCCTCAGATTTCATTGGCATGCCTTCTTGACCTCAATGCTAATTTTGTGAAAACAAAGGGTGACCCACAGTTCTCCTGCTAGGTGTGAGCAATACATGTATTGGAAAGCAAATAAATCCATTTATCCATACAGACAGCAAACAAGAATCAGATAAAGCATAGGGAGGAGAATATATATCTGACAATATACAAAATGAATGAGCTCTCTCATTGGGAGTGAGATATCTCATCTCAGTCAAGTAGAAATTTTGCCATAGTATCTCAGCTGAGAAGAGGGATACAATCAAGGTAACAACTCTACAAGTCAGCTTCTTTCCAAAGTCTTTCCAGATAGTGGCTTGATACCTAACGTCCTTATGGAAGGGGATTCCCCTTTTAAACAATAACCTCTCTCTCCCCTCCTTGATGTCTTCCATATGCCGAGAAAGAGTCTTCAGAAGGGTGAATGCTATGTTAAATGCTCACTTATTCTTTACATTAGTCTTTTATATTCATTTTATATTAATTTCTTGTTTTTCATATTAAACTTATTATTATTAAATATTAAATAAATTATATTTATTCTCTATAAAAGTTTTTAGCATATATTTTGGAGTGTCTAGAATGAATTATTTGGATTTACATTGATTTCTATGGAAAGAATTGCCTCCATTTTCATTGGTTTCGGATTTCAGCAATTGTTTTCCAACTGATTATTATGAAAACTGAGGTATCACTGTATATCTTATCCCTAGCGAAAGATATATCCAAGTTTCAAACTTTGAACCAGATCTATCCTAGGAAGGAATTTACCAGCCCATTTACTTTGAAGTATTGGTTGTATATAGGGCTTGAGTGACATTATGAATTGGGCATGGTGGTAGGAAGAATTCTTACCCAAACAGGGGATGGAAAAGATTACAAAAGATAAAAATGGACTATTTTGACTATAAAAAACTAAAAAGTGAATGAAGAGATTAAGAGAAATTTGGATCTATTGTTGCTGATAGAAAGAAGCCTCCTATCCAAAATCCATCATGAATCAATACAAATATAAAAAATATAAAATGTAAAAAACTCTAGTAATGAGGAGGAGGGAGAGGTAGCCTGGTTCCATTCCTAGAATCTGTACAGTTTTCCTTGTCTACTACTAGCCCACATGGGAAACTCTGGGGAACCTGCTTCTTGAAAGGCTGATGATATGTCATAGAAGTCCCTCCTACCCAATTCAGAGCATACACAGATATTCTGAATATTTCTGGTCATTTGGGGGGTCTTTTTGGTTGGCTGCTGGTCCATAATTATGAAGACAAAATATTCCTATGGGGACAATTCAGTCCCTCTTTCCTGTCTATCTGACTCAAGTGAGAAAAACATGTCATGAACCTCTAGGTTTGGCTAGTTCATCCCATTAAATCTAAATGTAATGCCATATTATATAATATATATGTGTGTGTGTGTATATATATATTCTTTCTTTGATCTCTTTGGGGTATTGATATAGTAGAAGTATTGACAAGCCTGGAGCTACATATAGTTTTATATCTTTGGGGACATAATTCAAATTGCTTTCAATAATGAATGGACTAGTTCATAGCTATACCTATAATACATGAAAATGTACCTCTTTTCCCACATCCCCTCCCGTTATATAATTTTCCTATTTTGTCATCCTAGCCAATCAAATGGATATGAGATGGCTAATTTGCATTTCTCTAATTAGTGATTTAGAGCAGTTTAAGATATGATTCATGATAGATTTGATTTCTTTCTTTGAAAACTGCCCATCAGATCCTTTAATCACTTATCAAGTGAAGAATGGCTTATTCTTATAAATTTGATGCAGTTCTTAAATGTTTTAGGAATGAGAGATTTATCAGAGAAATTTATTATAAAATTTTTTTTCTAGTTCCCTGCTTTTCTTCTAATTTTAGCTGCATTGGTTTTATTTGGGCAAAAACATTTAAATTTTATGTAATCAAAATAATCAATCTTACCTTCTGAGAACCTCTCTATCTCTTGTTTGGCCATGAACTCTTCCTCAGTCCATAGATCTGACAGGTAATTTCTTCCACCCTCTACTCTGGGGGTTTTCAAATAGTAAGTTATTGTGCTCATTTGTTTCCATTTGTCTAATCTGTTCCATTGAATAACCTCTCTAATTCTTTCCTAGTGACAAATTATTTTGATAATTACAGTTTCATATTATAGTTTGAGATCTGGTACTGCCAGTCCCACTTCTTTCCTATTTACCACTCTACCTCATTAATTCCTTTGATATTATTGACCTGTTGCTCCTCCAGATGAATTTAGTTATTATTTTCCCTAATATTATAAAGTAATTCATTGGAAATTTGATATGTCATTGAATAAATAAATTGATTGAGGTTGTATTGCCATTTTTAGTATGTTGCCTTGGCCTATATATACAAACAATTAATAATTCTCTAATTCTTTAGATCTGTATTTGTGTGAAGAGTGTTTCATAATTTTACTCATACATATCTTATCAATCGGGTAGACTCCCAAGTATTTTATACTACCTGTAGCTATTTTAAATAAAATTTCTCTTTCCATTTCTTACTGCTGGATTTTATGGGAAATATACACAAATGTGGATGATTTATATGAATTTATTTTATATCTTCCAACTTTGCTGAAGTTCTTAATTGTTTTGATTCTTTTTTTAGTTGATTTTCTAGATTAGGTTAGGATTCTCTAAGTAAACTATCATATGCAAAAAGTGGTGGTTTTGTTTGCTCCTTGTCTATGCTTATTCCTTCAATTTCCTTTTATTATTGCTATAGTTAACATTTCTAGCGCAAACTTGAATAGCAATGGTGATAGTAAACATCTATGCTTCACCTATAATTTTATTATAAAGGCTTCTAGTTTATCCCCATTATAGATAATGCTTGCTCTTGGTAGATCATTTTGAGGAAAGTACCATTTATTCTTGTGCTCTTTAATGTTTGTTTTTGTATTTGCTTTTTAACAGAAATGGATGTTATATTTTATTGATTATTTTTCTGCATCTTTGAAAATGATCATTTTTTTGTTATTTTGTTGTTAATATGCTCAATTATGTTTATAGTTTTCCTAATATTGAACCAGCTCTGTATTCCTGATATAAATCTAGCTTGATCATAGTCTGATCTTTATGGTATGTTGCTATAATCTCTTTTCTGATATTTTATTTAATATTTTTGCATCAATATTCTTTAGGGAAATTGGCCTATAGCTTTCTTTTACCCTTAGCCTTCTTTTTTTAATATAGTGTTCCCTGTTTATGAGTGTTTTGCTTCTGATCACTTCCTCCCTTAAATTAATTACTCTCCCTCTTACTCTTTCCTGACTCTCTCTACAATGATTTTCCTCCTACTTCCCAAATAAATAATGAGTGTCTATACATGACTGCATGTGTATTCTTCCCCTCTTGAATCAGTTCAATTAAGAGTGAAGTTTGTGTTGTATGATCTCCATTCTATAAAACTTTGTTCATCCTTTTTATGTGAGATCTTTCCCCCATTCTTCTTTTCCCCTCTCCTTTTCCACTATATTCTTCTTCCTCATCTTTCCTTTCTTCTTTTCAGATCATCTAAACATAATAGAATCCTACTTAGGCTCTCTCTTTGGGCTCTCATTTGACTTAAAAAAAATTTTTTTTAGCTTTTTATTTAAATCTTCTACTTGTTGGGTTTACATCTAATTTGAGTTTTTCTTTGAAGTTTTGCTTGTAGGTGTTTTCAAGTCATTTTCTTCTTCTGTGTTTGAGTCTTGAGTTTTCTTGTGGCAACAGTAGTTCTTTATGATTAGGTTCTTTTTTTGTTTGTTCATTTTTATTTACTTTGGACTTTATGTTAGTCTTGAGTTCTGCTCATCACTGAAGGGGGACTGTCTGCATTGGAAAAACCAGAACAGAGGACCGATGCAGGCTTATGTGCTGGGCTAAAGATTAGAAATGAGTCACTGCTCTGCTCCTGGACTCAAAATCACACCTCTAAGTTAGAACTTGCTTTGTACTCAGTGCTCAGTTTGGAGCTCTACTAGGGGCCACTAGTAACTACTCTTCTCTTTCCTGAGTTTGTGACTCACAACTAGGTAATGATCACCAGAGCTTCCAGACAGCACCTATTCTTGGTTCTATCTCCAGTTCAGGGGGTTCCCTGACATTGGATTAGGGTTAGTGTCTTGACTTAGTTCTCTATAGATTTGAGAAATTAAACCTTTATTAAGACAATTTGTTATAAACCCCCCCCCCCAGCTTTTGTTTCTCTTCTAATTTTGGTTATATTGGTTTTGTTTGTACAAAAGCTTTTAAATTTAATATAACAAAAATTATTCAGTTTACATCTTATAACACTATCTCTTGTTTAGTCATCAATTCTTCCTTTCTCCATAGACCTGCCAGGCAAACTATTCTATTTTCCCCTAATTTACTTGATGCCATCACTCTTATATATAAATCAGATACCCATTTTGACCTTATCTTGGTATAGAGTATGAGATGTTAATTTATTCCTAGTTTCTACCATACTATTTTCCATTTTCCCCAGCAGTTTTTGTTAAATAGTGAGTTCTTACCCTGAAAGCTGGAGTCCTTGGGTTTATGAAACACTAGTTAGCTAAGGTCATTTATCTCTATATACTGTGTATTAAGTCTATTCCATTGCTCCACCATTCTGCCTCTTAGCCAGTACCAAAGAGTTTTGATGACCTCTGCTTTATAGTACAGTTTGAGATCTGGGACTGCAAGGCCTCCTTCCTTCACATTTTTTTTTCATTAATTTCCTTGATATTCTTGACCTTTTGTTCTTCCAGATGAATTTTGTTATTATTTTTCTACCTCTATAAAATAATTATTGGTAGTTTGATTGGTATGTCACTTAATAAGTAAATTAATTTAGATAGAATTGTCCTTTTTATCATATTAGCTCAGCCTACCAATGGATAATTCACTATTTTTAAGGTTTGAAAAGCACTTTCTTCACAGTAGCCCTGTGAGATATAATATAAAAAGCATTATTATGACCATTTTATAGATAAGGAAACAGGCTCTGAGAAGTGGCTTGCTTTGTATGCAACTGGCAAATGTTTGAATGGTAAGATTTGATCTTGTCTCCTGACTCCCAGTGCATGATACTGGCTCTCAAATCAGAAAATATTTTCAAGTCTTGATTCCAACGATTACTATTCATTTATAGACTCTAAGCCTCAACTTTCCCATTAGCAAAATGGAAATAATACTATTTGTACTTCTTCCTTCAAAGGATCATTGTGAAGTCTTTCTTTCTTTTTTTTTTGGGTAATCCATCACGTTCTATATTAAGACAAGCTGTCATTATGATCAGTCCAACATGCAGGGCTTTTGCCCTAAGGTTTTGCCCTAAGAGCCATTTTCTTTTGAGCAGTTGTCTTATACACAGTGTAATAAAACATAGGAACTTCCCTTTGATGTTTATGATAATGCATCAAAAATTTAAGACCAATTAAACAGCAACAGACTGAACAAAGTATAAAGGATAGGTGATTACCCAGCTTCCACTTTAAAAAAATCAATATCCTTCCCTGCTCATTAAATTTTTCTTCTCCAAAAAAAAAAAAGAATCATTCTCCAGTTTTATTGACTCATGTAGCTCCTCGCTAGTCTATATACTATTGTTTAAGTGTCATCATCTTTTAAAGTAATGAGAGAAGATGGTTATATATATATATAGATAGATAGATAGATATAGATAGATATATAAAATACAAAGTTTTAAGAGTAAACTTATCAGGTGGTGAGAAGTTTTATTCCTAAATCTTTCAGACAGGTCAACTATCTTGAAAAGCCCACAAAAATAATTTAATCTAACTCCCCTCATTTTATATTTGGGCAAGTAAGAATCCCAGAAAGGGCAAATGACTTGCCCAAGTAGGAAGAGGAAGTTATCAAGGAGGGATTCAAACCCATGTCATCAGGTAACTCTAATATGTTTTCAGTTTGCTAGGCTGTCCTGATGTAGCAGCCTTGTTGCTGGATCTTGTCTCTCATGCTTTGTTATAATGGGATAAAATCACCATTTTCTTGTACTGCCTTTCTCGTGTGACAACATTTGGGGCAGATATTAAAAATGAAACACATAAAACATAATTTTTGTGGCCGCAAGCCTCTCAATTTGTTTCCCTGTATGTGAACTTCCTCACAACAAGCTAGTCAAATATCAAGTAAGATGATGATGATAATGATGATAACAGATAATAATAATCATTAGCATTTTATAGAGCTTTAATGTTCCCAAATGCTTTTTACATGTTAATTTATCAATCAAGAAGCCTTGATTAAGGACTTATTGTGTACTTGGCACCGTACTAAGCAATAGGGATAGAAAGATAAAAGCACAACTTCCCTTCATGGAACTTATATTCTAACAATAACATAACTCACTGTATTCCAGGACACATACAAAGCAGATTCAAGGTAGCCTTGGAGAGGAAGCTACTAACAGTTGAAGGGACAAGGAATGGTCTCATGCAGAAAGTGGAGCCTGCGCTGAGTTTTGAAGGCGACCAGGAATTTCAAATTCTATAACATGGATTTGAAAAGCAATATGGTAGAAGGAATAGAGTACAAACTTAGAAGTTGGAAAGACTTGCATTCAAGTCCTTCCTCTAATATATATTAGCTTTGTGACCAGGGGCAAGTCCCTTAGCCTCTCAATGTTACAGGCAACTTTCTAAGCCCTGGAATTACAGATCGTTCCCATTACCAATAAAACCACAGGTACAGACAAAAAATAACCATATCCTATTTGATGTAGCAATTTTTTTTTCTTAAATCAATTAATTTTTCTGATTTGGGTCCATGTCTCCCAAACACTAAATCTCTGTTTCCCTTTTAGTTTATTTTGAAAGTGTTAAGACATTCAGTCTTGGAGGCACACATATAAAGGGGACATCTATATTTCCACTCTCCAACTTCCTAAAATGTCATTCCTATGAATTTTCTTTTGTTCCATAATTTCCATCACCATTGTCTTTCTGATCAAAGTTTTTTATCTATTTCACTATACATTTTAGATTTTAGAATATATACATTTTAGAAAAGGATCCCATCCCTGTTTAAATAAGAGTAAGATAAATTACACCATCTTTCCAATCATCAAAATGCCTTTATTTCCCAGTTCAACCCAGCCAATAGTGGGTTCAAACCAACCAAACAAAAAAAACCCCACAATTTTTTTTTAAAAGCCACTCATTGACTCTTATAGTTTTAATCAATAGTGTTTAAGTTTACTTGTAAACTATGCTAAAGATTTTCTATTGCTGCATTATTCTAGGAAAATTCTCCATATCACCTTTAGGGAAATGTAAAAAGCAAGCAATTATCAGAGATTTAAAATTTGCTGAAATCTTGTTGAAATGTTAAAATGTCATGTTAAAAAACAAAAGTATATTTCTCAACCAAAGGGTATAAACCTCTGGAGGGCTAATAAGTTTATTTAAATTCATAAATATATATGTTTCATAGGCTGAATATGTATGACTGTTATTCAGATATAGCTAGATAGATACTCTTAGATATATCGGTAAATATAAGTAGGTCAATAAAGCAAACATTCACTTTAAAGCTACTCAGTTCATAATATCTTTGTTATATTATTATTTTCTCAAGCAATGGATACAAGAAGTTTATAAATACTATCACATGAAGGTTCAATAAAATTTTTGATGTTTCAATGCCTTCATATTAAAAAATAAAAAGATAGAACCACTGAACATGCTTAAATATTTAAGTATTTAAATTAAATTAAAACATTTAAATACTTTAAAAAACATGGTTAAATAGTTAAAAATAAATACATAACTCTCACTTCAAGCCAGAGAATAAGTAATAACAATTCTAATAATTCTGATAGATATATCATATGGAAATGAGATTTGTTGGCTTGTTTTTGTCATTAGGAGTTTGAATTTCCCATTGGTTCTGTCATTGTCAAGAAAATTACTTTCTTGTTTTTTTTTTTTATTGTGATCAGCCAATGGTTAGGTACATCCCAAGGTCTGAGCCAAGTGAAAACTTGTGGGCACAAGTGAGCCACACCTACTTGTTTACATACACTGAGCTTAGAGCTTTAGAGCTGGAAGAGAGTTGAAAGATTAATCAGTGCGTGGTAGTTGTTTTTGTGTTTTTCCTTTTTAATTGGCTCAATTTTTTTTTCAGAATAGATTCCAAGATTCTCTGTGCTACCTTAAGCCTAGAGGAGATTGTTTGGAAAAATCTATAGGCTTTCCAGGTGTCTTTCAGTCTGCTTAGAGAAAGGAGTGTGAAGAAGGGTATATTAGAGGGCAGAGAATGTCAGAATTGAACAGGACCTTAAAGAGCATCTATTTCCACCCCTTCTATTTCAAAGGTGAGAAAAACTAGAGTTCAGAGAGGAAAACTGACTTGCCCAAAGTCACACAACTCATAGATATGAAAGTGGGACTTGAGCTCACATGAGCCCACATAGTCCACCTTTTGGACCCATCACTCTTTCTCCTACCCCATGCTATCTATCCTTTGCTTTTAAAGGTTGTTAGGAAGTAAAAATAGCACTTCAGAATCTTGTTGTGAGTCCTGAAACATGTTTCTCATCCAGAGCCTTGGAATCCTAAGCCAGTAAACATTAAGATATGAACATATTATTTATTTATTCTATCCTATGATAGGTAGGCAATTTATATTCTACTGTAGAAGTCTGACTGGAATTCATGTTGAAATACTTCAACACTACTTAAATCTCCCCTACTTATATTCAAGAATTCAGAGTAGTCTCTATATATCAAAAATATAAATGTCAACTATTACCAATGAACTGTTTTTACTACATCTACATCTAGTTAACTACATCTAATGTAGTTCCTAGAGAAAACTGGATATGGTGTATTGATGGGTTATAATGACCACATTGGAAAATTAAAGTAATTTCTATACTAATGAGTAGATGTTAAATCTGAATATAATATAATGGATCTAATTCAGTTCAACAAACACATGTTAAGCACCTACTAGGTCCAGCTCAAAGGATTTAGAGACAAAAATGAAATAAGCTCTGTATTCAAGAAGCTTCTATTCAACTGGGGCCACTATACTGGTAAAATAGATGGAGTGCTATTGGACTTAGAATCATTAAAACCTGGGGGGCAGCTGGGTAGCTCAGTGGATTGAGAGCTAGCCCTAGAGATGGGAGGTCCTAGGTTCAAATCTGGCCTCAGACACTTCCCAGCTGTGTGACCCTGGGCAAGTCACTTGACCCCCATTGCCTAGCCCTTACCACTCTACTGCCTTGGAGCCAATACACAGTATTGAGTCCAAGACAGAAGGTAAGGGTTTAAAAAAAAAAAAGAATCATTAAAACCTGAATTTGAGTCTTATCTCAGATATTTACTAGGTATGTGACCCTTGGCAAGTTACTTAACATCAGCCTCAGTTTCCTCATCTGCAAAATGGGGGTAGTAATAGCACTTATCTCACAAGGTTGTTGTAAAGATCAAATGAGATAGCATGCATAAAGTGCTTTATAAATCTTAGTTTTCTCTCTCTCAATATATATATATATACATATACAGTAATTATTACTATTACTATGGAAATAAAACACATACACAGAAAAACAGATCATTTGAGGGGCAAAGTGCTAACAATGGAGGGTTAGAAAAGACTTCCATTTGTGGTAACACCTGAGCTGAGCCTTGAAGGAAGTAAAGAATTCTAAGAGATGGAGCTGAGGAGTAAATGTATTTCAGATATGGGAAGCAGAATCAGCAAATACATGGAGGCAGAAGATGGGATATTGAACTGGGAAATGATCTAGAAGGTCGTTTTTTCTGCAGTGGTAGAATGATGAAGAGGAATAAGGAGAGATAAAGCTTTATAGGCTCTATGATCTTAACTAATCGAGATTAACCAACAAGTAATGCATGGGATTTATGTTTATGTCCATCTATATTTGCTAAGTATGTATATAAACATAAGTATTTACTAATAAATTATTTTCCAAGTGGTGTCAAATACAAAGCTTTCTTTTTTTGGTGAGCATATAACTTATAGCAACTTCTTCCCTCATTCTACCACTTTTGGAGCCCCCCCCTTCCCATTTGCCCTACTCATCCCACCTCTATGCCTTCATTTCTCTTCCTTTGGCTTCATAGGTATTGGGGGTCCCTACTGAGGATACTTGGCCTGGAGTTTCCAAGCTACCTAACTACAATCCAGGTAATACTGACAGAGCCTTCAGAATGCTCTGAGAAGGAACCATGTAAGTACAATACTGGCCATTAAGCACTAAATGTGAGTCTTCTGTCAACTATCTGATGAAGCCTGGGCTCATGGGTTTGGAATAGAGCCATTTCCCTGAACCCCACTCCCAGCCCCTAGGGCTCAGGGAAGAAAGTTTGCTAAGAGGCTCCTGGCAGAAGCCAAAGTCCTGATGACTACAGTGCCCTCCTCTAACCATCATAGACAACTATTTGCCCAAGAAAGAAGTGCTTTATTTCCTGGACATTTGACAGAGCTGCCTTTGACTAGTTCTTTCCTAAAACAGTCCTTTTCAGATAGCTGACTTTGCTAAACTTTGAGAAGCAAAACCAGGAGCTAAGCAATATTTGAAATGAACATACTGCTTAATTCCATTTCCGTTTCCTAATCCATTCAGTTTAATTTAACTGGGCAGGAGGAGGCAGCTTCTTATTTGTATACTCTTCACCCTGCCCACATGAAAATCAGGGACAGCATTATTAAATTTAATAATTAATTAATTAATAATTAAATTAAATTAAATCACAACTTAAAAACCTTACCACTTAATTCTATTAATAGGGATCACCAAGAGAATAGATATGCAGCTAAGAGAAACCCATTCAATCCATTAAATTTTCCTTTGGCTAAATCCCAGGACAGGTGCATTAGTCAATGGATAGTGGGGTGGGGGGAGGAAAAGACCTCTATAAAATGTCCTGACAGAGGCTACAGATCTCTCATGTCATGGAGGAGGCTGAGTTCTCAAAAGCTCTGCCAGTGGAAATATAAGTTATGGTAAATTAAAAATCTTTAAGTTGGAGAAGATCTTTAGCATAGTCTACAAGTTAGATTTCCATTGTGAACCTGGTAATAAATAGAGTGCATGTCTTTTATATGAGAATCAGTCTAAGTTTAGGAAGACTTATTGCAGAGGGGTCATTGTTAGTGGAGGGAGTATATTTGCCAGTACTTCAGCCAAATAGTTTAAGGATCTGGGGTTCATGCAGAAAAGAACTGGCCAGTTATGAGTCATATTCTGTATGTATGTAGGTCTGACCTACAGAATGCTTGGATTTTTTTTTTTATTGCCTTTCTGTTTGACACCTTAGTTATGTTTCTGTTGCCATCTTTGGCAATCGTTGCTGTTGCCACCTGAGTTTACCCAGGAGAGTAAGAGAGCAGGAAATAGTTGGGGATGGGGGAGGCCAACTGGAAGAGGAAGAAGAATGGGAAAGATAGAAGGTTGGGCATTTTGCTTTTTCTACTCTTCTAGCTCAAGCAGCCATAAAATGATACCAGCAGACATCGTGGTTTAATCAACCAATCCATAAGGTTTATAAAGATATGGTATGGTCTCATATAGCATTTCCTTGGCCTTGAAGAAGGAATAACTGTAAATTTAATAAATAACTGTATATTTGGTTGGTTTGAGAATTATGGTATCTCAATTAAATGATAATATGCTACCTCACAACTACTTAACAGTTGAACTATAGTTTAGAATCTGGGAGTTCCAATCCTAGCAAAAATCAAATCTCCACCCCAGCAAGTGGGTTTGGAACAGTGCCCTTTCCTGATCCCATGCCCAGCCCCTAGGGCTCAGTGAAGAAAGTCAGCTAAGAGGCTCCTCACAGAAACCTAGACCCTGATGACAACAGTGCCCTTCTCCAACTATCTCAGACTTGCTCAAGAAAGAATGAGGAAAATTGACTCCTCTTTTTCTCTTTCCCTTCATGCTGCTCATCTTGCAGGGGGAGGGCCAGAAATAAGGTCCCTTGAAGCTTCCACAATTTTTTAATTGTATAGAAGTTTAGTTTAAGTTTTGTGGAAGATATAACAGTAAGTCTCATCACTGCAATGATCACCACCACCAGAGTCCCTTCATTAATTATCCTGACAAGTCTAATTAGCCATAATAATAACAATTATTATTATAGCTAACATTTAGGTAGTGATTTAAGTTTTAAGAAGGGCTCTGCATAGCTTATACACATTATTCTAAGAGTGATGGTGGATTTACAGTAACTAATCCAATCTCTTACCCAAACTCCTTTTTAGTCAAGTGCACATTGGTAAAAATAAACAACAACAACGACAACAACAAAACCCTCTGATCTAGCTTAAGCTTGTGCAAAGGACCAAAATCAAGCAATGAAACCGACGCATATCAAGGGATGAAGTTTTTCTTAACTCTTCTGTCTTTTCTCCTCCCTCAAGTTATAAGCAATCTATTCTGGACTCATACAAGATGTCCCAAAGGTCTTTGTGCCATTTTAAGCTATGAAAACTTAAAATGAAACTATGACTTTTAAGATGCCCTGTATGTGGACACCTGAAGAACCTGCCATGTCTTGGACACAGAGCCAACGACATCAAGAATGCAAACCACATTTACAACAGGTAGTAATTTGTAAGGGACAACGGTCCTCGGCTTTATACTTTTGACTCCACTCCCCTAAGCTCTACTTTCTCCCCTCCAAAGAAGGGTGAAAGCCTGAAGGAAATATTGACAGGTACAAGAACCAGAGCAATGACACCAATGTACCACCTCTTCTACCAGGAACTCAGCTCCTTCCATTTCAATTTTGATCTGTAATCAGAAAACAAATCTTTATTACCAATAGGACAGAATAGTGGGGTAGCATAGCTTAGGAATGTACATTTTGTGCTGACTAGCAAGGCAGTACAGGGTGGCAAATCACCTTTTCCCTTGTTCTTGATGACCTTTATTAATAGAATTAAATTTTTAGATTTTTCTGGCCATGATTTAAAGGACAACTCTCCCTGATTTTGATGTGGGCAAGGTGAGAAGGGTATTCAATTTTAAAAGACTGGTTCCTTTCTCCTTTTTCTCTCTCTCTCTCTTTCTTTTTCCATTTCTTTTTCTTTCTTTCTTTCTTTTTTTTTTGGAAGCCGCTGAGAAATCTGTGTCCTCAACTTCAAAGGGCCAGTTGTCTTATTTTGATGTGGGCAGATTGAGAAGTAGGCTTTGAAAAGTAGGCTTTTTTTTTTTGTTTAATGTTTTCTCCTGGGATAGCTTTCAGAGCAATATATCCAAGTGTCAGCGAGGGGATCTGATGAGCACGGATTCCCAGCCTCTCAGCAGGATCATTCTCTAACCGAAATATAAAAGTGAAATATTAAAAACCCTGGAACGTGAAATCTGTCTACAGACTAGCCAGTGTCTTGCTTGCTTGCACCATGGGAAAAAAAGATCTACTTGAAAAAGGAGGGAGGAGAAAAAAGTGCTTTGAGTAAGAGGTTTACAGGTTTAGTAGAGCATAGTAACATCCCCTCAAAGAAGTGGGTGTTGCCCTGTGACCCCCCAAAATGCTCCTCCTTTGACTCAGCCGATGGAACACTCACCCTTTCCCCCTCCCCCCACCCCTTTCACATGCTAACTGAGGCTCCCGTGATTGGCTGAACAATAAACTGGTCACACTTGCTAAAGGACTGCCATCTTTCACACAATTAGCCAAGACACATTAATCAAACTGGCGGGGAGTACTGGGAATGTGTCGTCTCCAGAACTAACCAGTCTGTGGTGGGGGGAGGGGAAGAGGACTGGGTAGACTTCGGGTTTTCTTTAATTAGGACTATTAGGAGTTGGTAGGAAATAAACAAGGATGGCATAGAGTAGGAGTTGGAGTTTATCCTCTTTAAGTCCGAAGATGTTAAAAATCTAAATAATTCCAAGAGGAACGAACGGGAGGCTAGGTGGGTGCTGGGAGGCTGGCTGCTTATGGCATAAAGAAATCCAGGTGTTCAGAGCAAGCTGAAACTTTTTCCTCATTAAAACTTGCTAATACAGAATCTTGGTACAGTATTAATTCAACTCTGGAGCTTCTAAGCCCCCTTTCCACCCCCACCCCCCTTTTTTGCAAAGTACCTTTCCCTTCCCCCCTCTTTCCCCCCAAGGAACATCCCGGCTTTGTACTTTTCAACCCACCTCTTCTTTGGGGACTAAGGGGGTTCACTCCAATAGGAAATTTGGTTCTTGGTACATTATAAATTGGAAAAGAATTATTGATCTGATCATGGCTCACCCAGAGAATGGAAGAACCAGTTAGAACTAATAAGGAGATGTAAAAGGGAGGGGATTCCAAGCTAGGCAACTTGCCTGTCTTGGAAACATGGAAAGCAGTCGACTTGGAGGGAAAATGAGGGTGTTTTAGGTTTTTTTTTTTTCTTTTAATCTATCCATCAGTAATAGTCGGGTCCAGCTCTTATTTTCCAGATTCCTTTTCATATGGCATTTTCAACCAGATTCCCCCCTGACAATTGACCCAGTTTTGCCAGCCAAATATAGGGGCAGTTTGAAGATGCTTCCAAGTGTTTCGTAGTGTCTAACACTGAAAGTTACCCACCTTTTGCAGGGTGTGCTGTCACTATCCCATATGTGAATGTTCTTTGGTAAAGCAAGTCCTTTCTTCTTCCTACCTAATTCCAGCACAGTTGCAGTTTTTATTTGTACTCACTTGTTTTGTCCGACTTCTTTTGCTTCCTCTGAAAGGGTTGGTAGTAGCTCTGTTTGCTTCCTTAAACATGGTTTTTGAAAGCTCTCATGCTGTGTGAGCTCAAATCCTAGCATTAATGTACTGCTGTGTTCATTTCACCACACTCAAAAGCACTGAATTTAAATCCCTCTCAATTCCATTCGTGGAACCAGAAGACTTTATCCTTCTCCACTAATAGTTCCAAGTTTACATCTAGATAGTGGGGGTCAAGGACAGGAGAGGATTTAGAAATAACAGTGAATGACATTGGTCAATCCCTTTGCCAAATTGGCAATTAGTTCCTGATGTGTGCAAAGGGTTTTATTCCTGTCTCTTTGATGCCTGTTCCCATAGGGAAGGGAGCATAGTCCAGGGACGCCTTGGAACATTTTAAAGGAGGATCTGCTGAAGTCATGACTGATTGGTGACATGACTTCAGCAACAAGGAAGCATCCGGGATTATCCTGGTTGGTGCTCTTTTCAATCTGATGGAGGAAGGAAACCTTCACTCTGGAAGTTTTCAAATGGGAGGAATTTGGTGGAATCCGAAGGTCTGGAAACAGTTTTTTACGAAGGGTTCTGAAGGGACTGAGATTCCAATGTATTAGAGGGAGGCAAAAGCAGTCCTACCTACAGCAGGCTCCAGATTCCTGTCTTGTGTTTTCAGCTTTCCACCACAAGATGGAAGCAAGAAATAGCAGGCAACTTCCAAATGGTATCAGATAGCAGCTTGTCAAAGTAACATAACCCCAGCTCTCAGAAGGTTCAGTTTTGATCTGAATTCCAGTATGGATACATCACTCTCCATAGGAAAGATAAAGATTAAAATTTAAAATGATAAAAGTCCTATCATGATGATAAAGAACCCTATAATGCTCTGAGCCCAAAGGGTTTGGACTATCTCAGTGTGTGGTTGTACATGGGAATGCAAACAGACTTGTAGCTCCCAAGCTGCCTCATAGCTGTCTGGAATGGTCTGTTAGTGGAGTTGTATTCCTAGAGACCAGAGCTGTGCTCGGGCATTAATTAGTAAAAAAAAAAAAAGAAAGAAAAGTTCAGGATCCAAAAGATTCCCTAATCTCCTTATCTAGCTCTAAGGTCTCTGATGACCTCTAGACTTGCATCAATGAATGCCAATTGGGCATCTGGAATTGGATATCCAGTAGATAGCTTATATTCAATATTTCCTAAATTGAACTTATTATCTTTCCCCCAAACCTTCTCCTCTTCCTAATTTCCCTATTACTCTTTGTGTGTATGTGTGTTGTGTGTGTGTGTGTGTGTGTGTGTGTGTGTGATCCTTTTCATAATCACAGAGACTCAAAACCTAGGTGTCTTCTGTGCAGGTGGGAAATTTTCAACACCTGAGCTACATTCCCAGCATCCTTTTATGTTACGTCCTCATTTTACATAAAGATGCTTAGGAGATAAATTTGGCTGAGACCCACACTGCGGGGCTCTTTTGCAGAGTTTGTGCTTTTGGTAAAGTGCTGCAGGTGTGAGTCTCTGGCTCTCTTTGCTCTGCTCACTTGACTGAAAGAACCCTTTTTCTTTTCCTTCTCTTGATTATGATTAAAATCCTACTTCCTTGACTCCTCACCCTGACACACACGCCCTTCTTTCCTTAGGCACTGCCACCACCACAGTGTAGGTGCTTATCTTTTCACACCTGAACTATAGCAGAAGCCTGTTCATTGGTTGATCTTCTGCCCTGAGCATCTCCCTACTCCAGTTCATCCACCACTCAGCTTTCAAAGTAATCAAAATGATTCCTAAAGTGAAGATCTCTACCCCTATACCCCTACTAATAAATTCCACTACAGAATCATATAAAAGTTTCCATTTGGCACTCAAAGTCCTTCATAGTCTAGTCCCACCCCCCAACTTTCAGCCTTATATAACCTTACTCCCCACCCCTCCACCTGCGGTACACCCCAACCCTGTGTTACTGCCCCCTTGCTGTTTCTCAACCAAGACACTTGCATCTCCCAAATCTGGGTATTTCCACTGGTTGCTCCCATACCAAGAACTTTCTCCCTCCTCATCTCTGCTTCTTAACTTCCCTAGTTTCCTTCAAACTCCAACTAAAATTTCCTACAGGAAGCCTTCCTGATTTCCCCTTAATTCTAGTGCTTTCCCTCTGTTGATTATTTCAAACTTACTCTCTTTGTTCCTTGTCTGTACAATTGTTTATATATTGTTTCCTCATTAGTCTGAGTCTCTCAAGAACAAAAGGCTGTCTTTTAGCTTTTTTTTTTTGTATCCTCAGCACTTAGCACAATGCCCAGAACAACATAATAGACTTAAAAAAAAAAAATCTTTACCTTCTGGCTTAGTAACAATTCTTTTTTTTTTTTAAACCCTTACCTTCCGTCTTGGAGTCAATACTGTGTATTTGCTTTAAGGCAGAAGAGTGGTAAGGGCTAGGCAATGGGGGTTAAGTGACTTGCCCAGGGTCACACAGCTGGGAAGTGTCTGAGGCCAGATTTAAACCTAGAACCTCTGTCTCTAGGCCTGACTCTCAATCTACCGAGCTACCCAGTTGCCCCCACTTAGTAACAATTTTAAGACTGAACAGTGTTAAGAGCAATTGGGGTTAGGTGACTTACTCAGGGTCATATAGCTAGGAAGTGTCTGAGGCCAGATTTAAACCCAGGTTCTCCTGATTCGGGGCCTAGTGCTATATCCAATGTACTATTTAGCTGCCCCTAATATAGTTAGTAGGCTCTTAATCAATCTTTATTGACTGACTAACAAAAGGATTTTTAACAGGAAAATAATATAATTATAATAAAATGAAATTCAGGAGGGATAAATGTAAAGGCTTATACACTTGTTCAAAAAATCAATTTCACAGGTAAAAGATGGGGAGGGCAAAGTAATATTAAGCAAATACGGCAGTTCTGAAAAAGATTTAGGGATTTTAGTAGGATTTTAGTGGACTGTAAGCTCTTTAATGAGGCAGAAATGTAATGTGGAAGCCAAAAAACTTAATGTGATTTGAGGCTACCTAGGGAGGTAAGAATCCCACTATTTTCTGACTTCATCTGGAATATTGTGTTCAGTTTTAGGCATCATGGTTTAAGAAGGGTATTGAAAAGTCAGCGAGTGTCCAGAAGAAGGCAACTAGGATTACAAAAAGGCTGGGGTCTATGATGTATTACCCTCAGTTGAAGGAACTGGGGATATTTAGCCAGGAGAAGAGAAGTCTGGGGTCAGAGTGGTGATGGTGGGGGAACTGCACAGATGTGTCTTTAAGGATTTGAAGAATTGTCATTGTAGAAAAAGATATAGAACAGTTCTGTTTGGCCCCAACAGGTAGAATCAGGAACACTGGGTAGGAGTTACAGAGGTAAATTTAGGCTTGATATCAGGGGAAAAATATTAACAATTAGAGTTATCCAAAAGTGGAATGGCCTTCCTGGAGATGTCTTTAAGCATAGACTGGATGGCCATTTGTCCAGTATGTTATAGTGGAGATTCTTTTTCTACGTGAATTGGATTAAACAGCCACCAAGAATCCTTCAAGTGTTTAAATTATGTGATTCCATAAGTCATCTGGTACTACAAGGAAGTCCAAGTCTTCTTGCTTGGTGGAGTTTAGTATTTTGGGTGATTTGCTTGAGACCTGATGCCTCCAAATACTTGAATCTCTTCCACCCGGTCCCCACTTTAAAAGCTCTCACCTTGACACTCACTGGATGCCAGCTCTTCTGCCTCTGGGCTACTGACATCATTTTTGTGAGTCCTTGCATTGGTCTAAAACAAGAATTCTTAACCATTTTTTTTCTGCCCTGGATTTCCCTTCTCAGAATAATATTTTTAAATGCATAAACTAAAATACATATCATGGCAAAAGAAACTAATGGATTGTCCTCTCTCCTGTCACCCTGATCCAAGTTTTATGATTTTATGATTATGATTTTATGATTATTATAGTTCATTTGAAGTCACTCTAGATTTGTTGGATACATTGTGAGTTCTCTAGGCTGTTCACTATGAGTAAACTCCATCTGCCCACTTACTCTGCTATCTGTCTCTCTGTCCATCAGCTGTCTTTCTCCTCTCCTCCCTTTCCTTCGGGAACTATTCATCATGCTTTCTTCTGCGCTTTTGCTGAGCCCAGGGGAGGTAACTGGTAACTAATCTAACATCATAGGTATTACCATCATCTGCAGCATTTGTCCAGTCCTCACTATACCGAGCGCCCCTAAAAAGGGCATCTATAAAAAATGTTGGCCATTGAAGGTAAGATGGGATCAGAAAACCCACTTTGTGGTTTGTGCCCCTCAGCGCACGCTTGCTTTTGGAATCTCTGTCCTAAAGTGATTAAGACATTTTGGTAACAGGTTTCTAAAATGCCCTATCAGTGGGATCATAGTTTTCTGTACTTGACTTGGAATTCCAGCAGCCTTGCCTCCCAGATGCTAATGAAGGGCCCAGCATTTGAGATGCTATGAACCATGATTGGGCTCATTACTATTTCACTCCTAAAGCTCAGCAAAAAAGCTCCTGGGGAGTTACTATTAACATCTTTATTAACCCATTCCCCAAATCAGTCACTGAAATTAATTTAGATACACATTCTACTTTGATCTTCATTAACAGTTTCTCCTAGTCCCTACATTTATTTATAGTTTTCTCATCTTTAATTTATTTGGTGGCAATTATTAGTTTATAGTGAGCGGAAATGCATGATCTTAGAGACGGGGAAAAATAGTAGCAAATCAAAAGCAGGTAAAATGATTTTATGGAAAAAATCATCAAGTTCTTTCTTAGCCCGGGGAAGAGAGATGCTTTGGGCCTAAACTGTCATTGGTTCAATTTGAACACTCACCTTTTCCTTTCCAAGATCTTGATGAAACTCTAAAATAAAGAAATATCTTTAAATAAGTTCCTCAGTGTTATATTAAAGTAATTTAAATAGAATTTTGATAAATACATCTTAACTCCCCATCAAATAACTTTTTTTCTGGCACATAATTGTTGTTTATTTTTTAATTTTTAGAAAATTTTATTTAGTCAATTTAGAACATTATTCCTTGGTTTAAGTGCTTTTTGTAGGTGACTGAGGTCACATCTCCTAAAGTGAGAGGACACTTTAAAAATATGTGGTCTGTTTGTGTCTGCCATAGCAGCTGCTGCCTTACTTGAGTAAATGGATTTCCTTGCCATTTGGATAAAAGGGACTATGTTATTATGCTCTGGGATTACCAAGGCTTATAGTCTCTTCTTGTATGGTCAGGATGCCAAAGTATTCTCAGGACATATTGAGAAAGGTCATATCATTTCCTAATCTGGAAATTAGAAGTTGGACTAATGATCTCTGATGTCCCTTCTAGTTCTAGACTTGATCTTATCATCCTTTAAGCACTGTTCTAGGCTCTGGGGCTACAAAAACAAAAGTAGAGTAGTCCCCTGAAGAGTTTTCATTTTACCATTAAAAAACTTGCAATTTTTAGACTTTTGATTAAAAAAAATGGAGTAAATGGACTTTTTAGATGTTGGAATCTCTCCAAGAGTTAGTCAATTCCTGACAGTATCCTTATGTTAGAAGTTAGGATTCCCTTTGGAAGGCAACCAAGATACCTGGGCACTACACCTCGGATTTTTCCTCATCTCTCTCTATCTCTTGAACTGATGGGAGCATAAGCTAGAAAAGGCCTTACAGTTCATCTAGTCTAATATTCTCATTTTATAAATGAGAAAGCTGACACCTGGAGAGGCCAAGGTGCACAGTAAGTGGGAGAGCCAAGATTCCAACCCACATCTTCTGACTGAATCCAATGCCCTGTCTACTATACTGTATACTATACTATACAGTTCTTTAGAAGCAACTTTCAAATCCCTAGTCATTTACCATGAGTTTCCCATGACAAATAGCCATTTTTAGATGTCTCAAGAAAGTTGATTTTATATGAATAATATGGAAATCGGTTTTGAACAATGATACACGTATAACCCAGTGGAATTGCTTGTCATCTCCAAGATGAGGGATGGAAGAGGGGAGGGAGAGAATATGAATCATGGAACCATGGAAAAATATTCTTAATTAATTAATTAATCATTCTGGACAATTATAAAAAGAAAGAAAGTTGATTTTAAATCTTTGGGAAGAAATATAGATGTGAGTCCCATAACCCCATTCCAAAGGATATCTTCCTCAATATGACTTGAGAGTACTTTGGCATCCTTACCATACATGAAGACACTTAGAGATGCTAAATAATCCCATTTACTCAAGAAAGACAACAGCTATTAGAGCAGAGCAAATGGTGCATGTGTTTCCCTGCCCTGCCTCAGCTTTAACAAAACACTGTCATATATATATATATATATATATATATATATATATATATATACACACACATATATATATGTGTATATAAACATATGTAAACTTTACAGTCATTTAAAGGTTTTTTTTTTTGAAGTTACTACTTAAAATAGCCAAGGAAGAGCAAGAACATTATCAGCCACTTAAAAATATGGTATCTCAAGAATGTCTTGTATTTGAGAAATACTGGGAGACATAGTTCAGCAAGATAACCCTAGGGCTATTGTGACCAACCTAGTAACTGGAAAATGTTATGAGCAGAGAGTCCAATCAGTGATGCTAGTCACTAATCAGCAAGTGCTTGTTGACTAAGCAGTCGCCATGTTTCCATCAGCTGTGAATTTGACTTCATTAAACATTTATACAAAATATAGCCTTTTGTTAGGGGAGTCACAGCCCCTGCCCTCGTTTTTTACTTTAGGGCTCTGATTAAGACGTTCCACTGCAGATTGGTCTCCTTTTGCAATTTGCTGATGTCTCTCCTGAGAATTTCCGTTGTACTTGATGGGAATCCTAAAAAGATTTGGAAGGTAAAGGGAAGGGGGCACAAGTCTTATACTAATGATTTACTACAAAACAGTGGTGATGAGAGAGAAGAGCAGGATACATACAGACTTGTTATTTTTAGAAGAGGTAGAAAACAGAAGAATCAATTCCTTCTGGAATGGTGCTGGGTAAAACACTTATCTGTTTGGGGAGCATTCTTTCATTGATTGGAGCTGTTTAACTACAGGAAAAATCAATATGAGAGAGGCAAGGTCACTTTGCATCATGTTATCTACATGGGAATGGGAGGGTGGGCTGGAACAAGACAAAAGTTTGGGGATTTAAAAGCCTTGATTGTGCTCCCCTGACCTTGGACAAGTCAATTTCTCTGTGCCTCAGTTTATCCAAGTATGAGACAGTCTGAAGAGAAAAATATTTTATAGTTAATCAGGCAACTGGAAAATATTTATTTAGTCTCTGCTGTGTGCGCAAGAAACTGTGCTTTAAGGTCCATAATTTCAGGAAGCATTTAATCATCATCAGGAAACATGAAATCTTCCTTTTACTGAGAGTATTTATGAGAATTGGGTTCTGTTTTTGATATCATGCTTCTGTTGCATTAGTCACAACTTAAAATCTACATCCTTGATTTTTTTTTTAAAAAAGGAGCTCATTTTGTACTTAACTGTTAAAGGGAATAAATGTGGTCACATGACCATGATCAAGTCACAACAATGAATCTCCTGACCACCCCTTTTTTTTTTTTTAACAAAACTCTTTACCTTCTGTCTTAGCACTGATACCAAACGTAAGTTCCAAGGCAGAAGAGCAT
Organism: Monodelphis domestica; assembly: GCF_027887165.1. Lineage (NCBI taxonomy): Eukaryota > Metazoa > Chordata > Mammalia > Didelphimorphia > Didelphidae > Monodelphis > Monodelphis domestica. The sequence continues at coordinate 91,590,891 of NC_077234.1, read as the reverse complement.
TTAGGACTAGGCAACTGGGCTTAAGTAATTAGCCACATAGCTAAGAAGTGTCTGAAGCTACATTTGAATCCAGGACCTTCCATTTCTAGTCCTGGAGCTCTATGCACTGAACCCCTAGCTATCCCAGTTAACTTTTCCATATTCCTGTTTCCTGCCAACCGATGGAATCGTGGTGTATACAGGGTTGTGCTGGTAAATGTTTGACAACTGCCTCTTTTTAAAAAAGTGTGTATGGCATACTCTTAGGTTTAATCAGCATTATTAGCATTTTTTCTAGGGGCGGGCATCTGTGTTGAAGCCCCTTGAAACCACAGCTGAAATAAATACAACATTTTTTCTCTCACTTTATTGAGTCTAGAGATAAAATAATAAATCAAGTCATGATACGAATGAAGTATTTACTGGTTCCAGGAGTACAAATACTCCCACGGAAAATCCAACAATTGGCTGTTATGTATCAGTATGAGCTGACTCTTAATACACAGGAGGCAGAAGCCATCTCAAGATGAGGAAATCTCTTTAACAACAATTAGGATTATCTAAATGTTCAGTGTATTTCCTTGAGAAATAATGAGTTCTCTGTCACTAGTTTTGGTGATCTTTTTTTTAATTGAAAATTTTTATTTAATTAATTTAGAATATTTTTCCATGGTTACATGATTCATTTTCTCTCCCCCCCCCCATAGTCAATGTGCAATTCCACTGGGTTTTACAGGTGTCATTGATCAAGACCTATTTCCATATTATTGATATTTGCACCAGGGTGATCATTTAGAGTCTATATCCCCAATCATATCCCTATCGAACCATGTGATCAAGTATTTGTTTTTCTCCTGTGTTTCTACTCCCACCGTTCTTCCTCTGGATGTGAATAGCATTCTTTCTCATAAGTCTTTGGTGATCTTTAAAGGGAGGCTGGACAACCATATGTCAGGGGCATTATAAAAGGGAATCCTTCTTTAGGATAATGGAAAAAAAATATTGGTTTTGGAATCAAAGGGCCTGAATTCAAATTCTGCCTTTGATACTTAATTTATTGATAATTGTGATACCTGCATGACTCTGGACAAATCACATAACCTGCAGGTTTGGTTTGCTAATCTATAAAAAGAGGAAACGACTCTTCCTACCTTTCGACCCTTCCAATTCTAAATCTATGAATTTATGTAACCTCTAGAGTCCCTTCCAATTCAGATTATGTGACTTCAAGTCCAGTGGTCTTTTTACTAAGAATGTGATTCTTTATTAGATAAAGCACAAACTTAAAAGAACATTGCTCAATTGTGGCTAGGTGGCTCAGTGGATAGAGCACCAAGTCTAGAGAGGGGAGGTCCTAGATTCAAATCTGATCTCAGATACTTCCTAGCTGTGTGACCTGGGCCAAGTCACTTAATCCCAATCATCTAGCTCTTACAGCTCTGTATTTATTATTGATTCCAAGCCAGAAGGTAAAGGTTTTTATTAAAAATAAATAAATAGAAAAAATTGCTCCAACCGGTGTTATTTAAGCCATTCTTTTTAAATGCTCACATTCAGAAAGTACATCATTTCCATACTAGTAAGTAGGGGAAAGGCTGGATGTTAAAAATGTGGTGAGTCATTTAGTTTGAAGCCCTAAACTTGAAAGACGGGTTGAGGGCCCTGCCTCTTTCTCTCTCAATAACTTGCATACCCTGATACTCCTCTTTGAAAATATTGAGTTCATGCCAGGAGATTTGGAGAATAGCGTTTTCATACACATTGTTCCTGCATCAAATGGCCAAGGAGATTCTGGAAGTAGAAACTTGAAGCAATTACCCAAGTACCTAAAATTTACTCAGCTCAGTTTGATCCACTTATAAACCTCGAGTTTTTAACCAAGCCTAAGGATCTTGGTGACTGAAGGTAAAGTTTCAACTCTGTCTTTTAGAGGTGAGAAATCAAATGGCTTGTACTTGTAGTATAAGCTAATGGAATCAATTGACCAATAAGCATTTACTAACTGCCTGTTCTAAACTAATCCCATAACTGTGAAAAGAGCAAAAGTTATTGGGGATGTCGGTTCTAACTCTGATACTTGTACATGGTATGAATTTGTTTTGCAGACTTTAAATGATTTGGTCTATTTCTCCAAATGGAAAATGGGTCTAATAAAGTAACCTTCTGCTGCCTCTAAAGGATGATGTTAGGTGGTTTTCAGAAGAAATAGTGGGGGGTGGAGATGGGAATAAAGATTGTTTTCTTCTCTACCTCCTCCCACTCACCTTCTGTCACTTGAAATCTGAGACAGCTAGAGAGGAACAAAAGATGCACCACAAGAACAGGAAAAAGAGCCAATATAGATCTGCTTTGTTTGAAGATACAATGAGGAGGAGGAGGAAGAGAGAGGATATCTATATAGGAATAGATAGGAGGAAGGAGCAAGAAGGAGGAGATAAGAAAGGCAAGAAAGTCTGAAAAATGTAGAAGGGGGGGGGGGAATGAGCACCAAAAACATAAGACAAGCTAGAAAGAGAGAAGTGTTGGAGGCAAAGGAAGGGGAAAGCCTAGGAGGTCCCAAGGAGAATGTAAAACACCATTGTATTATGAACATGCAATAAATAATATCAGAATATAATAGGCTAGAGATCCAGTCTCTAAGGGTTTGAAGGAAGACGGACTGGAGAAAAAGAAAAAAAGAAGGAATAAAAATTTGAGTTATTGTGTTTATGTAGAACTAGGACATAGGACTGAATGAGTATTTATAGAATTGGGGTTGGGGAGATGGTATTGTTAGGGAAAACTTTTAATATATAGCATGAAAATCCCTTATTTAGTCTGTGATTTTAAAATGAGGGTATAACAATGAGAACTTTGAAAACTGATCATAGCACTGTGGTTTTTGTTATTTTATTATAAATTCCACACCATTGGCAAAATCTACCAGGTAGTACTTCTTTGGATATATGAGCTCTTTGATGTGGGCATTTCCATTATCAGTGCAAGTTGCAACCCACCTGTTCCTTCTTTTTCTTATTAGCATGGTGTTGTGGATAGAAGGAAGGCATGGATTCAAATCCTGCTTCTCATATTGAGTGCCCATGTGACCAAGAAAAAGTCACTTAATCTCTAAGTCTCACTTTCCTCATCTGTAAAATGGGGATTAAAAACAATAATACTATACTAGTAGGACCTATTTCACATGTCTACTATGAAGTTCAGAGGAACTTCATATGGAAAATGTTTTGAAATTTTTTAAAGCACTGTATAAATATCAGTGCTGATCTATATTTAAATGCAAATGCCAAATATGCTCCATAGGCAAATAAAAATGATTTTCTAATTATCCATTTTGGATTATTCCTACCAGAACATCAGTGTGCTTTCATCACTGTGCGTAATTGAGAATTGGTTATATCTACAGTTATCATAAGGTAATAAAAACACTTCCAAAAGTTGCATTGTCTAGAGCAGCTGGTAACACAGTGGATAGAGTACTGAGCCTGGAGTCTAGTTTAAATCAGGCCTCAAAAACTAGCTGGGCAAGTCACTTAACTTCTGCTTGCCTCAGTTTTCTCCTCTGTAAAATAAGAATGATAAAAGAACTTACCTTGCAGGAATATTGTGAGGATCAAATGAGATAATATATGTCAAAAGTGCTTAGCACAGAGCCTGGCACATAGTAGGTACTATATAAATCTCCTTCCTTTATTATCTTGCTTCATTTATCAGTGAAATTGTTGCTATTTTGCCCTGTAATCATGCTCATGCCTTTTCATATGGATATGTTTTTTTTTCCTTCTGGCAACAAAATTGGAACATTTTCTAGGTTAATGATTTTAGCTATTAGTTTCTCCACAAAGTTGCCTTGCTACATGTATATATATATATATACTTGTAACATGTATATATATTTGGTGTATATTTATACATGTACATTTTGACTGCTCTCCCCTTCCTGTCCCCCAATAGAATGTAAGATCCTTAACAGAAGTGGCTGTTTCATTGTTTCTCCTTGTTATTCCTAGTACCTTGAACTCAGCCCAGCACATAGTAGGCATAAATAAATAAATGAATGTTTCTTTGTCTGGTTTCTCTTGTACTCCCAGCACTGAGGACATCCTTCTGCATACAGCTGGTATTCTAGAATTTCTTGTTAGCTAACTCGGGATTTAGTGATTCCTGCTCCAAAGCCTTTAGAATGTTCATAAAATAGTTGGCAATGCCTTAAAGAATGCTATTGGCATAGGATTAGTTGGTTTTTAGGTGAGGGAGGGTGTTTCCCCCCATCCACTTCATTTTTAATCATTCTGTGGAATTCCTTTTCCAGAGTGGTTCCTGCTGAGTAAGCCCCAAGGTCTCCAGGTCGTCTGGAACAGGTAAAGCCCCTAGAGCGTTCTTTTTCTAAGTAGAGACCAAAAAGAGAAGTGGATCTAGGACCTAGCGGGATCACTGAGCACCTGAATCTGTCCACGGTAGGCACCGTGGAAATGCACCAGGCGGCGGATAGGATGCTGTCTGTGAGTTTGTTAGTTTTTCTGTATAACCATTTTACTCTCAGGGCTTTCGGTCATTAAATTTGTTTTGTGCCCCCTCAGCCGAGCACTAGATCCTTAGAGGGGGGAGTGTTAGCTAGCCGGAAAACCTTGTGGGTTTATTATTCTCATACACATAGAAACTAAACATCATTGAGTGGCTATTTGGGCTGGGGGCATTTGATTCATGGAGGTCATGCTTTCCCAGGCCCTCTCTGCGCAGTCTCAGCTCAGACCAGGGCAGACTTTTATTACCGGCTTTCAACAAACCCCGGTTTCTTTTGCAAAGAAAAACAGATAATAGGGACATTCCCAGAATAGTTAGCTAACTAAGCTGCGCCAGGCAACCTAGAGGCTAGAGAAGAACTCGGCGTCTTCGGACAATGACCAATTACAATAACGGGCATTATTTGATCGGAGACTAATTAGCCAAGGCCCTGTTCTTTTTGCTTCACTGAAGTCGCAGAAAGCACATCGAAGGAAACATTAGAGAGAGGGAGAGACTGGGAAAAGGAGCTCAAATGTCAAAGGAAAACACACTTTCGCAGGTGGGGAGATGGAGAAAAAGACTTCATTCGCTGAGATCTATCTGAATCTGACGATATTTTCCACTGAAAACCCCATTTCTTCGAAGCAAAGAACCCTGAGTTTGCTCTTTCCCCTCTTTGGATGCTTTTTAAAGTTCGTGAGCACGGAGGAGGGTGGGGGTTGGGTCCAACTCGGCAGCTTCGGTGTATGGCACAAACACGAATTCATATCGAAAGATACCAGGGACGCCAGCATGGCTTCGTGATCCTCTGCTGGTTTTAGGCCTGCGAGAGATCCAGTGTCAGTTCCCAAGCCAGCTGGGAGGTAGGCTTAAGGGGACTTTCATTTATCATCTTGTTCCAAGGATGGCCCGAACACAACTTTGTAAACTCCCTCTCGTCTGCGCGCCGATGGTTGCGTTCCTTCATTTCCCTAAACTGCAAAATGTTTCTCCCCTAAAACAAAAAAATAATAAACCCCCCAACCCTAAATAAAAATGTACATCATGCCACACAGGGAAGGATGCTTTGCATTAGGGATAGGCAGGATGGAACTTTTCTGAAGGCTTCTCTGGGTTTGTCTACTCTTTATTCCCCTGAGCCTGCCCATCCAGACACCTTTCCTTGACCATTTTTGTTATTGTTCAGTCGTTTCAGTGGTGTCTGACTCTTTGTAACCCCATTTGGGGTTTTCTTGGAGTGGTTTGCCATTTCCTTCTGGCTCATTTGCCAGATGAGGAAACTGAGGCAAACAAGGTTACACAGCTTGTAAGCTTCTATGGTCAGATTTGAACTCATGAAGATGGCTGTGCTACCTAGCTGCCCTTCCCTTGCTCAGAACCCTATCTCATTGTCAGTGCTTATAGTTTAGGCTTCATTCACAACCCCTTTGGCTCCTGGAACCCTAAAACTCCCTTCCCTAGCAACCACTCCCCTCTCTATGTTGCTTTTCCCATTAGAGTGTAAGGTCTTTAGGGGCAAGGACTGTCTCTTTTTAAAAATTGATACAAAATACAAATCTTCAGGTCCTGGGATGTGTCTGGCAGATAGTCAAGATGTTTTTGGTTGTTGTTTTTTTTTCATCCATTAATGGAACAATGCACATATCTCACAAAAATATAAAGCATGCTGAAAAAATGATCAGCACTCTGCCACCATCTCTGGGTCATTCAGTCTGGGGATAACATCTTGGCTCCTGAGAGGGGTCATGGTGGTCACTGGTCTACATAATCCTACAGACTGTATTCAGTGAAATGCCCATGGTTTCATAGAGGTCTCTGTTGGTGTAGACTTATCAAAAAGCTACCCACATATGCTCCTTGACCTGACTAGCAAGCAACAATAAAGCATTACCTGGGTTGTTTCTGGCAAATAACAATGTGTGTGATGTACTTGGGAAGTTGCTTGTAGCAATCTTGTAGGATCTGGGTTCCAGCCTCAGTTTTGCCCCTAATTACCAATATTGACCTTAGCCAAATCACCTCAGTTTCCTCATCTGGAAATCCCTGGTCTTCCCAGAGCTATAGATTTCTTTTGGATCTGAATCTATGGTCCAATGAATAACTAGAAAGAATGTTTCCCCAGCAAAACAAATGAATTTCTTTTAAAGGAAACTGTAAGCAAACATGAAGTTGGTGTAGAAATAGGCTAGTTACCTGGATTCAAATTCTTACACTATTATTTTGTTGCTGTGTGACCACGAGTGGCCCTTAACTTCTCTGAGCTCTGGTTTTCTCATCAGTAAAATGAAGAGTTCAAACTATATCAGAGGGTCTTAACCTTTTTTATGTTACGGATCTCTTTGATAGTCAAAGGAAACTTATGAACCCTTCTCAGAATAATGTTTTTAAAAATATTTATTTAATAGCATCATAAAAATGCATCAAATAAAATATATCATATCAGAAAGGAAACCAATTATAGTAAAATAAGGTTATCAAAAAAAATTTTTTTTAAGGAAGTTCTGGGGGCAGCTGGGTAGCTCAGTGGATTGAGAGCCAGGCCTAGAGAGGGGAGGTCCTAGGTTCAAATTTGACCTCAGACACTTCCCAAGCTGTGTGACCCTGGGCAAGTTACTTAACCCCCATTGCCTAGCCCTTACCACTCTTCTGCCTTGCAACCAGTATACAGTATTGATTCCAAGTCAGAAGGTAAGGGTTCTAAAAAAAATAAAAAATAAAATAAAAACAAAAAGGAAGTTCCTAGATCTGAAGCCTCCAGACCAAAGGATTTCCAGGGTTGTTCCAGCTCCAAATCTTATGGTCCTCATCTTTTGAGCTAATGGAATTCCAGTGAATTGTCATGGAGATTCCTTGTATCCAAAGCCAGTCTATTTGTGAAGAAATCAAGGCTTTTGCCAAAAAGTCCTAAGAGTATCCAGATTCTAGATATGTTCTAAGATGGGCTAGCTAGTGCTTTTCCCAAGCAATCACTTGAGACTGACTTGAATTTTATTGTTTTCCATGTTCTTATTATTCTATTTCTTGTTATAAATTTTTAAAATATGTTGTTGATATCTTCATACACAGAAAAACTTTCAGAATACATGCATAATTGCAACATTTCAGAATTTTAATAATCACTGGACTCTGTCACTTCTGAAATTGAGCCACTAAAAGAGTACCATGTCCTTTGGCTTGATATTGGAAAGAAAAGTACACGATAGAGTCCTTTAAATTTGTTACTAATGAGCTCTTTATAATAGTGTAGGTCTTCTTTGTCCTGCTAAGTACCTTTGACATGAATCTACTGGATGTAGGGCCAGAGCCCACTCCTGATTTCTCATCGTCTAGTCTAGCAGGAAATGTATCTGAGGACATAGAGATGACTATCATAATTTACTTTCATGACAGCCGCATTTTTATGCCATTTTTAAGCCTTAAAGTAGGAGGTACATCTGCTCTATGTGGGAAATATTTCAGAAGGTGTCAATCAGAGAAGGTGAGAAGCCAGTACGAAATGTGATGGAGAAGGCAAGATCAAAGTTTTATTCCTAGAATAAATATTCCTAGAAAAGCTTACTTTTTCCCAGCCTCAAAACCTAAGCATAGCCATAATACATATATGGGTGATCATCTTAAGAATAAATATAATTGGATGGGGAGGGTGGGATCAAGTCATTAGCCCATGAACTTCCCATTAGTGCTTCTCTTGCTAAAGGTTGTCTAGTCACGTCATGAAACATAAAAAAAGCACAGATCACTGGCATCATTAACACACCCTGAGCCTTTGGCACCTGGCACAAGCTTCACAAAATCCACTCTTATATAAACTATTAAAGAAACATTCAAATTGTGGAGAGAGTAGGAGATGGGATAAGAAAGGACCCAAGTCTCATGGGGTGGGGGAGAAAGAAAGATGCCCTGGTCCACCCCCCATTTGCTGCTTGGGAGGCCACCTGGGAGATAAAGTACTGGGTGGGACAAAGTTGAAGAGGAATTGACCTAAAATGCAACTGCTTGGTAGGGTGTGGTCTGGTGGTGGGAACTGTGCCATCTGTTAACTTCCTAATTATTCTAACTATGTGCTAAGCTCAGTTGTTTCTATACTCCTGGAATTTAAGTATTGTCAGTACTCTTAATTCTGGTGCTCTTGGGCAAAGGTCTTGTTGCCTCATCCCAGTTATAGATCTCTCTACCTGTCCTCATAATTGCCAGCCACCTGGCAGGAGAGATGATTGTATATAGCTGTGGTTTGTAGAGGCAAGATCAGAATTATTGTCAAGCACAAAAAAAAAAATTTTTTTAAGCCTTAACTTGGCATATCCCTGAGTAAGATGGACAGATTTATATCACTATTCATAAATCTCTCTCTCTCTCTCTCTCTCTCTCTCTCTCTCTCTCTCTCTCTCTCTCTCTCTCTCTCTCTCTCTCTCTCTGTCCCTGCCTCTGTCTCTGTCTCTGTCTGTCTCTGTCTCTGTCTCTGTCTCTGTCTCTGTCTCTGTCTCTGTCTCTCTCTCTCTCATTAGAATATAAATTCCTTAAGGGAAAGTACTATTTTTTTCTACTTTGTATCCTTCTTCCCATTTCTCTTATTTATTTTCAGCATTCCTTTCTTAGAATTTTGAGTTTCTAAATCTCCTCCCTCCCAATTCTTCACTATCCATCTGAAAAGTGACAGTTTTATTTCTTTGTTGTCTATTTTTAGTACTTTAATTTTTTTCTTGTCTTATTGGTATACCCATCATTTCTATTACAAAACTGAATGACAGTGGTGATAATAGACATCCGTACTTCACCCTTGATTTTAGTGAGAAGACTCCTAGTTTAGCCCTATTACAGAAAATGTTTACTACTGGTTTTAGATAGATGCTACTTATTTTAAGAAAAGTTGCACTTATTCCTAGGCTTTCTAGTGTTTTGGGATGCCATATTTTTTCAAAAGCTTTTTTCTGGGTCTATTGATATGACCATATTATTTTTAATTTTTGGTATTAATATGGTCACTTATATTTATAGTTTTCCTAATATATTGTGTCATTGGTTTAGGTACTGTTAGAATGATTTTTAGGAAAGGGGAGGAAAGGAAGGTTATACAAAGGGAGAATGCACATATAAATAAAAATTGAATTTATTAACAGGTAAAGGAAAGGTTTGGGGAATGAGGGGAAGAGGTTAGCATCTGACAATTAACCCCGTTATTAAACCCACTATCTAAATACTCTCATCTAAATACCCAAGTTTCCTAAGCTTTCTCATACACAGAGAGTCCTTGGTGGATCAGGTACAGGGATCCAGCTAAGTCCTCAATAGTCCCAGGGAAAAAAGGTTTTCTCCAAGTTTCACTCCATCCACCAGAGTGTATGGAGATGTCCTCTCACCCTCGTTTGGTGAAATTCAAAGAGGCTGCTTGCTAGCTGTCCAGGGGAGTCCAGGAGAGATCAAATTTTCACCTGCCAGGCTTCACTTTCAGTTCCAAAGTGTCTGTTGGAAACCTGCTCCTTTCAACAGTTTAGAACCTGACCCAGTGGCTCTCGGAATCCAGGCTTGCCAAATATCCTCTTGCTACTTTTCCTTCCCTTACTACAATACCAAAACCGTATATATGTCATAAAAGGAATGTGGTAGAAATTCTTTTTATACATTTTTTCAAGTAGTTTATATACCATTGGGACTATTCCTTAAATTTTCAGTAGAATTCATTTGTAAATCTATCTGGTCCTGAGGATTTTTTCTTAGGAAGTTTATTTATGGCTGGTACAATGCTTTTTTCTAAAATAGGGTTATTTTTTCTTCTGTTAATCTGGGTAATTTTTGTTTTTGTGAATACCTGTTTCACTTAGATTGTCAGTCTTACTGTTTTATATTTGGGCAAAAATAACTCCTCATAATTTATTTAATTTCATCTTCATTGGTTCAATCACATTTTTATTCTTGATACTAGTAACTGATTTTTTTATTTCTTTAATCAAATTAACTAAATATTTATCTGTTTTATTGCCCCCCCCCAAAACCAGCTCCTAGTTTTGTTTACTAGTTCAATGGGTTTTTTTAACTTTCAATTTTATTAATCTCTCTGATTTTCAGTATATCTATTTTGGTGTTTAATTGGATATTTTTAAATTGCTCTTTTTCTAATTTATTTATTTATTTTTTTTAACCCTTATCTTCTGTCTTGGAATAAATACTGTGTATTGGTTCCAAGGCAGAAGAGGCAATGGGAGTTAAGTGACTTTCCCAGGGTCACACAGCTGGGAAGTGTCCGAGACCAGATTTGAACCTAGAATCTCCCATCTCTAGGCCTTGCTCTCAATCCACTGAGCTACTCAGATGCCCCCTTTTTCTAATTTTTTAAACTGCATACCTAATTCATTGATATGATCTCTCTCTCTCTCTCTCTCTCTCTCTCTCTCTCTCTCTCTCTCTCTCTCTCTCTCTCTCTCTTTTATTGAAGTAAGCATTTAGAGATATAAATATCTCCCTGAGCACTACTTTGGCTGCATCCCACAAATTTTAATATTTTGCTTCATTTTTGTCATTACCTTTATAAGGAACTTATTGACTGTTTTTATTATTTGTTCTTTGATTCACTCATTCTTTCTTTAGGATTAGATTATTTAGTTTCTAATTAATTTTTAATTTGTGCTCTCATAGTCCTTTACTAAATGTAATGCAACATGATCAGAAAAGGGTGCATTTAATATTTCTTGTTTTCTGCATTTGGTTGTGAGGTTCATTTTTGTAAGGGTGCTATGCACAGCTATAAAAAAGTATAGTCTTTTCTATTACCATTCAATTTTCTTTAGAGGTCTATCATCTCTAAGCTTTCTAAAATTCTATTCATCACCTTAAACTCTTTCTTATTTATTTTATAAATAGATTATTCATTTATTTTATTTTTATGGTTCTAAGAGGGGAAAGTGCCACTAGTATAGTTTTACCATGTATTTACTCTTTTAACTCATTTAACTTTTTCTTTAAGAATTTGGGTGTTACAGCATTTAGCACATATATGTTTAGTATTAATATTGTTTCATCATATGTGGTACCTTTTAGCAAGAAGTAAATTGTCTGCTTATCTCTTAATTTTTGAAATTTAATTTTACTTTTTGCTTTAAGATCATTATTACTATTTCTGCTTAAAATTTTTTTTAACTGAAACAAAATTGATTTTTTTCCAGCCCTTTATTTTAACCCTGTATGGCTCTTTCTATATCAACTATGTTTCTTGTAAATATGTAATGTAAATGTAACGTAAATAACATTTTTAGATGCTGGTTTCTAATGCATTCTACTATCTACTTCCATTTTGTGGGTAATCCATAGTTGATTACTGACTGCACATTTCTCTCTATCCTTTTTTCTTCTATTTATCCTTCTCTCTGTCCCTCCTCAAAAGTCTACTTTGTTTCTGAACACTGCCTCCCTTAATTTGCTCTATTATTAACACCACCTCCACTTCCTGCAACCCATAGCCCTTTCTTTGTTCACTTATCTCCTTTCTCTCCTACTTCCTTGTTGGGTAAGATAGATTTCTATACTTAAACGAATGTATATGTATATATATATATACTTGAACCAATTTAGATGAGAGTGAAATTCAAACATTGCTCCCTGTCATTTCCCTCTCCACTGTAAAAGCTTTTTAAAGTGAGGTATTTTCCTTTCTTCCTCTCCCTTCTCCCAATGCATTCTTTTTTTTACCCATCCATTTTTTTAGATTATTCCAACATAATTGAATAATTCTCATGTCCTCTTTCCACACAGAGTCCTTCAAACTGCCATAATAATTATTAAGTTATTAGGAGCTACATGTATCATATTCCCATATAGGAATGAAAACAGTTTAATCTTGTTCAGTTGTTTCAATCATAGCTTACTCTTTATAACCTTATTTGGGATTTTCTTGGCAAAGATACTGGAGTGTCTTTTCTTTTCTCCAGCTCATTTTACAGATGAGTAAACTAAGATAAATAGGCTAAGTGATTTTCCCCAGTATGACACAGTAAGCATCTAAAACTAGATGTGAACTCAGGAATATGAATTTTCTTGATTCCAGCTGCTCTATGCCACATAGCTGCCCCTCTTTTAAATCTTATTAAGTTTCTTATATTTTATTATTTAATGTTTATTTACTTTTTTTAGTCTTATATTTGAAAGCCAGATTTTCTGTTCATTTCTAGTCTTTTCTTTAAGAATACTTGAAAAGCTTCTATTATATTAAATAGGCATTATTCCCCTAAAAGGATTGTATTCAGTTTTGCTGTGTAGGCTATTCTTGGTTGTAATCCTTGTTCTTTTGACTTCTGAAATACTATATTCCAAGCCCTCTGCTCCTTCAATATGGTAACCACTAAATTTTGTGTGAACTTGATTGTGGCTCTTTGGAATTTGAATGGTTTCTTCCTGACTACTTGAAATATTTTCTCTTTAGCCTGGGAGATCTTGAATTTGGCTATAATAATCCTGGGTGTTTTGATTTCGGAATTGATTTCAGGAGGTGGCCAGTGAACTCTTTCAATTTCTATTTTGCCCTCTTAGTCTAGGATATTAGGACAGTTTTCTTTAAAAAATAAATCTAGGCTCTTTCTTTGATCATGGCTTTCAGACAGTGCAATAATTCTTAAATTAGCTCTCCTCAATCTATTTTCCATTTCAGTTATTTTTTCCAACAAAATACTTCACATTTTCTCCTATTTTTTTCTTTTGACTTTTTTTGTTTCTTGATTTCTCATGGAGTCAGCTTCCATTTGCTCTATTCTAATTTTTATGTAATGGTTTTCTTAATTGAGCTTTTATATCTATTTTTCCTTTTGGTCAATTCTGCTCCTTAAGACATTATTTTCTTCAGTATTTTTTGTGCCTCTTTCAAGATGTTAATTGTCTTTTCATAATTTCCTTGCATTGCTCTCATTTCTTTTATTATATTTTTCCTCTACCACTCTTAATGGATTTTAAAAATCAAAATTTTTTAGCTCTTCTAGGAATTTTTTTTTAATATATTTTATTTGATCATTTCCAAGCATTATTCGTTAAAGACATAGATCATTTTATTTTCCTTCCCCCACCCCCCATAGCCGACGCGTAAGTCCACTGGGCATTAGATGTTTTCTTGATTTGAACCCATTGCTTTGTTGATAGTATTTGCATTAGAGTGTTCATTTAGAGTCTATCCTCTGTCATGTCCCCTCAACCTCTGTATTCAGGCAGTTGCTTTTTCTCAGTGTTTCCACTCCCATAGTTTATCCTTTGCTTATGAATGGTGTTTTTTTCTCCTGGATCCCTGCAAGTTGTTCAGGGACATTACACCGCCACTAATGGAGAAGTCCATTACGTTCGATTATACCACAGTGTATTTCTTCTAGGAATTTTTATTAGATGTGTCAAATTTAATTTTTTTTTCCCCTTTTGAGGTTTTGTAGCTGTTTTGATATCATCTTTTTTTGAATTGTATCTTGATTTACCCTGTTACCATTGTAGCCTTTTAGGGTCAGGTTCTTTTTTTTATTGTTGTTTGTTTATTTTTCTGGCCTATTTCTTAAATTTGAACATCATGTTACAGTTGAACGGTGTTCCCAGTGTAGGGATTTAGGGGTGGGAAAAAGCACTGTCCCAAGCTTCAGGAAGTTTTAAGAGTTCTTGAAGTTTGGAACAGTTAGGTGCTTTTAAAGTGGTACAATCTAGGGCGAGTTGTGCTCACTGTTCTCCTGGATTCTGCTCTGGTCCTTACCCACAAAAGGCCCCTTTTTCCTTTTAACAGGAAGCACTTCTGTTCCTCAGGTGCTCTGGTCCCTTGTAACTGAAAGCATTCCTCTCTTCCCTGAAACTATGACCAGGAAGTGGGTATGGGCAATGGAGTTGCCAAACAGTACCTGGTCCTATGCCCAGTGCTAGCACAAGAGTCCCCTGTAATCTTTTTCAGATAAGTTGCCTAATCCTTTCACTATCCCTGCCTTGAGAGCTCCCAAAGATTCTGCTGCTGCTGCTGTCACTGCCACTAAGTCCTACATCTGGTGTTGCCATCACATGACTCTAGGCCATTCCCACACTGTATCACAGAACTCTCCTTCTGACCTTCTAAGTTGTCTTGGGAAGGAAAAATGTCTCACCTCAATTTGGCTATGCTACTTAAGAATTTGATTTGAGGGTTTATTTTAAAGTTGTTTGAAGAGTTGGCTGTAATGTTTCTTCTACTTGGCCATCTTAGCTCCCATGAATACTGCTTGATTATTTGAATCAGAACTTTTATAACCATTGGATGCCAGTTGTTACTTCTGAAATCCTCGTCAACTAGAATGTATTTGAAGTAACTGGCATTCTTTGAAATGATACTGGAAAGAAGGATACACGATAGGATCCCCCCATCCTTTATTAATAAATTAAATAATTGAGTAGATCTTCAAGGGACTTTACAGACCATCTAGTTCTTCTTGTTCGTTTTAGATGTTACAGGGAACTGGCCAATTAATCCAGTCCTTATGAGCATGTGCAATGAGCTCTGCTGCCTCAATCACCATAGAGAATTCAGAGCACCCTCAAGTATTGTTTCTGGACCATTTACTACCTGAAGAAAACCCTTTTAATTGGATATTTAGCCATAACTGAGAATTGTTTACATAAGGGACTAACTGACCAAGGCATTTTCTCTTTCTTGGGTGGCTACATTCAAAGGAGGAAGCAAGGACTGTAAGCCCCTGCTAGAGACAGACACTTTAGGTTTTTATCTTCTGCCTGAACCACCTCCATGTGGTCCATGAACTCAGGGCTCTATTTTTGCCCCCCTGTGTCTATTCTTTCCCACCTTGTGTGAAGGTGAGTTTAAAATAGAATGTACTAGATTGCCATCTCATAGCTTAAAAAAAATACCAAGAAAGTTTGTGATCCACCAGCACAGGCAAATTTAATTCTACTTTTTGAGCGATATACCTGAGGGTTAGGGGGTATTCCTTCTAATGCTTTTGGCCTGATTCTTACTGTAGTGTATCCTCCAATCTAAATCACCAGTGATTACGTAATCTATTAGTTTTTGCAAAAGGATAACAATCTCCTTCATACCTCTTTGGGCCCTTTGGAGAGTGGGTACAAATGTCAAGTAGTTTCTACAAAACACTTTTCCCAGTAAGTTTACTTCCGAATGTGACGTAGCCAAGGAATAAGACCATCAGTTGTAAGACCCAGCATCTTGGCTCTGGAGTCAATATTGCTGGCTTGGGGATGGCAAGAGAACTTCAAATTCTGAATCCTGTAATATTTAAAATTATGAGGCTGGTTGTAGTTTAATAACTTTATTAAATCAAAAGTAAAGTAGTAAAGAGAGGAAAAACTAAGAAAGAGGTACTTAATCTTTCTAATCTGCAGCTGCCATTATGGGCCTCTAGCTACAACCCAGCAAGGGTCCACTCTGCTCTTCCACTGCATGCCAAAGACCAGAACTTCCTCCTGCTCTGAACTTATAAGCTTTTTTCTCCACCTGCTAACTCTCCGGCGTCACATCTAAGGAACTAACCAGAGTTTCTTAATTTGCCTGGGTCACCCAGGGGCAGTGCCTGTGCATTGTGTCCTGTCTCATTGGTTCCTAACTTCCAGCTGCCCGTTTATCTCAACTCACTTGCTGGTATTTGGCCTCCAGATGACGTCACACGAGCGACACAGGGAAAAGGAGAAATTTACTTTAGACAATTCTAGAACTCTGGAAGTTCAATTTGACATTTTGGAATTCATATAGTCATAAACAAATATAGTCTGTTTCCAATACTACTTCATCTGAAGCAAGAAAAAATAAACTTTCTTTAAAGCGACTTACCCAATGCCAAACAAGTTAAATGAGTAGTAAATCTGGGATTCGCTTATTTTCACTCTACCATGTTGTCTCCTATTTCTTCATTTATCCGATAAAAGAATGGATGTGTGAACTCCAAAGGATTTTAATGAAGTACTTGTTAGTAGTAACTGAACCAGAGCTTCCCGACTTTCTCCTGAATACAGAACTACCTTTGATCTTTTGATCACTGGTGGGGGTGAATGATGGAATCTATGAGTTCCAGTTGCTAGTAGGAGGGGGACTGACAATCACACCCCTCTTTCTACAAGGAATTCTTGAGAGAGACAATAGTTATAGAGAAAGATAGGTTATAGAGATAATAGTCTGGAAGTGGATTTGGGAAAGTCTTAAAATATTAATTTATCCATCAGAGGTCTAGATTTAATTGAAAAAATTTATTTAATTAACTAATTTATAATATTTTTCCATGATTACAAGATTCATGTTCTTTCCCTCCCCTCCTCCCCCCACCCATAGCCGACATACAATTCACTGGGTTTTACATGTATCATTGATCCAGACCTATTTTCATATTATTGATATTTGCACTAGAGTGATTGTTTAGAGTCTACATACCCAATAATATCCCCATCGGCCCATGTGATCAAGCAGTTGTTTTCCTTCTGTGTTTCTACTCCCACAGTTCTTCAAAGGTCTAGATTTAAGAGAGGCATATATAAAGCTAGAAAGTAGGACTGAGAGAGACTGATCAAAACAACTGAAAGATACAAAAGCAAAAGTCACCTATCAACTAACAATGGTCTGAAATCAAGGAAAGGCTCTCAAGGCTACCTTTCAGGGAGTTTTTATCAAGCAATGGAATAATCTCTATAAGAAAATGGCAGACATCTTTCCTTTAGATACAAATTCGCTTATTGACAAATTATAGAACAGCATTGACCTCCTTGGAGTGATTCTGATGACTATCTCTTAGAGAACCTTGCTTCTTCTCTAAAAGGCAAAAAATCCAGTGTTTTACCTTAAAGGGTAAAGTCAAAGGAGAGATATGATATTGAGCAAGGGGAAATCAAGTTGGGGTTCTCATTGTACAGAGAACAGCCTTATTCATGTTCTTAAAAAAAAGCCAGAGATTTGAGATTCCAGGAGGTGACCCTCTCCACTTTAATTCATGTTCAATGGAGTGGCTGTGTTTGTTGTGGTTTCAGATGGAGAATGAACCTAGCAACCAGTCTCCATTCCTGAGCTTCACTGAAGAATAAATCCTCAGAACTCTGTTATGTGTTCCATCATCTTAAAATGTCTCCCTACAGAAGTCCTCTAAACACTGAACCCTAAGTGAGAGAAATGTGAGCAACTGAATCTTTACATAGGAACAACCAGGGAGTTCAGCAATGAGGACTCAACAGAATTGGCTAGATTGCCTCACTTTTTTTTTTCACCTGTTTAGGAAAAACCTAAAGGAACCAAAAAACCCTGACCCCCATTTTAGAAATTTAATTCAGCAAATATTTAGACCCTGGCTAGAGGCTGAGAAGTATCATGGCTTAGTAGATGGAGCTCCAGCTTCAAAATCAGAAAGACCTACATTTGAATCTTACCTCTTACTGGCTGATCAGCTCTCAGTGCCAAAGGCAACTCTCAAAGAATATAAGATGCCTATGGATCAGTAGAAAGAATTTTCTCATTCAGAGGTTATAGAGAAGGGAAGTTCCTTATGAGGATCTATCTTACCAAAGAAATCACAGTTACAATTCCATTTCATCCCTGATGCAGAACACTGTGATTGGTGGTAGGGACAAAATAAGGATTAAGTCAGCCAGTTACAAAATGGCCAGTAGTCCTCTGAGATCTCCATATGCTTCTGCAGTAATGGTGGCAAAGGGACAGAAATGGGGGTAGAAGGTGCTGAGAC
The DNA here is from genome assembly GCF_027887165.1 of Monodelphis domestica. Lineage (NCBI taxonomy): Eukaryota > Metazoa > Chordata > Mammalia > Didelphimorphia > Didelphidae > Monodelphis > Monodelphis domestica. The sequence goes on along the minus strand of NC_077234.1, from coordinate 91,572,739 downwards.
TCTCACAAAGTCTTTAGAATTTCTGTAGACGTTAACTTACTTTTTGGAAATCTAAATGTCTCCAAGAAGACCCAGGTGGTATCTGAAGCATGGTTGTCTCTCACATATGGAATTTGGCCACATGTGTTTCCACCGCCATGTACGTTTGCAAGGCATACCCATGTGTGGATGGTGTATGTACTTGTGTACACGTGTACCCTCAGTTTATGGGGGCAACATCCCAACAATATTTTTCTTAGTGTGTGTGTTTTTTTTTAAATGACCTTGCTTTGGCTTTGAACTAATTGTGCCCTCTGGCTAAAGAGTAAAAATAAATATTTCTTTAGATAGGAGATCTTGAGTGGATAGGGACCCACAGAGGGCTTTGAACTTGCTATAGCTTCTCTGAGGGCCTTATATGCGAGAGGAGGGTGTCCAAGGTTGCAGCCTAATATATTCCATCTCCAATGTTCCTTCACCTAACATAGGGAAAACATTATTTTTTGTAATATCTATAATACAAAAAATGCCAAATAAGAACAGAAGATGGGTTTATTTCTCCAAGTTCAGCTACCTCAGCTTCCCTAAGCTACCTATTTATCTTCTATTAAATTAAACCTTGCATGGACTACATCCACAGCCAGGTATGGTGGGAGTTGCCCTTAGGGCACTGACCTGGTTGCCATTCTTCAGGCCAGCATACTTCTATCAGACTATATTAATGAGTTAGCTTTTGTAAATTGGGTCCCTGTCTCCACAGACCTAGCTTATGATGAAAGAGAAGATTTGTCCATTTGTAAATTATTACACACATACCAAAGGGTCACTCTTAATGTGGCTTTTATAGCCTTTGGTAATTTAAAAAATCGTGTTAGGTACTGAGATTTAAGACTCTCTAGCTTCACAGGTAAATTTCATGTAAGATAATGGAATTTGAGTTCTTCGAGCTGAAGCTTCTGACGTCACTATGGCAGGAATCCTGGGAAAAGGGAGGGAGGGAGAATTATTTAGTTTGTTTGGCATATAAAAAAATAGAAATTTAAATCCTAGGATAAAAATATTTCCCTATTTTTGTTTACTTGTGGATTTGCTAAAGCATTTCATTAGGATGAAAATTAATTCTAGGTAGTCCTTGGCTGAGTCTCAGAGGTCAATGAATGCTTGATAATTTTGACTAAAGGAGTCAGCAGAGTTTTCCTCTTCAAGCTTCAGCGAGTAAATATGTCTGCAGACTATAGTTCCGTGTACAAAAATAACCGTGATCTGTGAATCAGTGCACACTTCCAAAAGCTGTAACTAAGTATGAAAATTATGTGCTCTTCTAAATACTTAACTCCACACAAGGCTGAGTTATAATGGATGGGGAGCAGCAAGGCATTATCATGATTAGGGTTCTAATTACTTTAGTGATTCCTCCTGTAAGGAATGTGTTTTGTAAATCTTAAAACACTGTAGAAACATGTACTATTATTATGTTTTCATTGTTATTCTTCCACTCCATCACAGGGAAAATCAGGATAGTTTCACTGCGGATGTTCTCTGGGATTTGAATTTCAGAAGCATTGTAGAGAAGGGCATTTTCCACCCGGGATTTGAAACCTGGGAATTTCCTCCCCACCTTCCTGAGCTGGGCAGACAGGGAGCCTGCTGACCTGCCTGTGCCAGGGCCATCTAAATCAGGTTTCTGACCCGGTACCTACTCCTGTGTCCATCACACTGGAATCCTTAATTATAGATTTCTTTTTCTATAATTATAATCCTGTGTGCAACTCAGTGCCCAGAGACATGGGGAAACAAAATGAAATAAAAGAATAAAGCTTCTGAACTTCTTTCATCTCATTACCAGGGTAGGTAAGGATTTGGTTGAGGGCATAGAGAGGAGAAAGGGGTGAGAGTCTATTTTGTCCCTTGCATATTAACTTAACGAATTCCAGGAAAGTTCAACTTGAAATAGACACACTCTTACACGTCTTGCTGCCTCTTTCCTTTTAGGTTTATTGTTTTGGGGAGTTTTTCCTCCCTTTTGCTAAGGGATGCTCCTTTTGAATGGGAGGTCTTTGGAGAATCTCCATTCTTCTCTCCTACTTTCCTAGGTTGGGCAAGATTCCAGGAGCTGAAGACTTGGCCTCTCGAATGCTCAGAGGCTTCCCACGAGATCGGGTCTCTGCCCAAGAAGCTCTCGCCCATGATTATTTCAATGTCCTACCAGCTGAGCTACACCAGCTTCCAGATGGTATGTAAGTGTGCATGTGTCTGTGTGTACACCAACACACCAACTATTTTGGGAAGCAAAATTTGCAGAAAAAAGACCTTCAAGATCTGCCTACTTAGGAGAGCCAAGAGAGGGTGCATGGTTTGTTGGATTTCTTTATGAGATCCTATGAAATTTGAAAGTAGTGATGGAATGGAGCTAACAGGGCCCCCCTGAGCCATAATGTTCAACATGCTTTCAATTATAGTGTGAATATTTCATATATACATTTATATACGAGAGATGGAAGCTGCCCAACACTTGCTTTGCTGAGGATATCAGTAAAATTGAACCTCATTTCAAACTCTCACCCCTGCTTGTGTGTTTGCAAGCATGTATATAGCATGTAACATATGTTTTGTACACATGACATCATAGGTAAGTATTATACCTATTACGATCTCAATATGTGACGATACCTAACAAGAGTATTAGAAATAACAGTAACATGTTTTCGAAGTCCTTTAAAGATAACCAAATGTTTTGTGTGATTATCTCATTCTATTTTCTCATATGATCCTCACAACAAACCTGGTGGAAAAAGTTCCATTATTATCTCTGTGTTAAAAATGAGGGAGTCCAAAAGAAGTTAAGTGACTTGCCCAAAGTCACATAACTCAGAGGGCTTTGAACGCAGATTTTTCAGTTTCTGAGTCCAGGATAACAGATCCATGATTTCCTCAGTGCAAGTACCTCTTTCATGGCCACATCTTGACCCCTCTGCGCCTTATTAGGCAATCTTCATTAGCTTCTGGAAAGCATTTGTCATCTGGTGGCCAGTCTTTGGGTGATGAGTTTCTCCATGGCAGCCAGAAGAGGCCATCACTTGGTCCTTACTAAAAATCCATGTTAGTGTATACATGGTAAAAATATATATAATAATGACTGGATCTGTGATTTCACCAGCATAGGTAAATCTCCCTACCAAAGTAGATCAGGACCTTCTCTACAACTTAGAGCCTAAGAAAATCACCTTGGACAGGGCAGCTAGTTTGCACAATGAACAGAGAGCCAGATCTCGAATAGGAAGTCCTGGGTTCAAATGTGGTCTCAGACTCTTCCTGGCAGTGTGAACCCCTATTGTCTAGCCCTTCTTGCTCTTCTGCTATAGAACCAATATGTACTATTGATTCTAAGATAGAAGAGAAGAGTTTAAAAGAAAAAAAAAGGAAAGAAAATTGCTTTGGATGCCAAAAGACTCAATATTTTGCCCAGGGTTCAGAAGCCAATGTCTGTCAAAGGCTGGAGTTGAATTAATTCAGGACTTCCTGACTCCAAGGCCAACTCTGTAGCGATCATGCCACAGTTGCCTCTATATGCAATTATGATAACAATAAGCATAACGTCACTTACCCTATTACTGTGTATGTTATAATTCTATTATGTATCTACATATGAATTTATTATACATCTATGAGAAAGAGATAGGATGAATAATGCAGGCTACTTATATGGTAATCTGATGGTACAAAATTTCCATAGCCAAGATTTATTGGTGGGGATGTGGAGCAAAAGAGAAAGACTCCCTTTTGGAAGCTGCATCTGAAATACTTTGAAAGAATTTTGTCCTCTTCTCTGTTGGAGTCACCCTAGTTGGCCTATTCTGGTATACCCATCGAATCAGGTGGTCGAAATTCTTGTCATTTACTCTGAATGGCTTTTTGCTTCTCATCATTTTATCCTTGGTTTTATCCTTGGTCCAGGGTGTGGAACTCTCTTACGCTAATTCTGGGGATGAGGGTCTAGATCCTGGGGAAGGGACAATCCTCAGGGATTCAGGTTTAGAAGAAGCTTGTATGGTAACGTGAGATCTTGGATTCTAGTTTACTGTTCTTTAAAAAGAGAGTTTTGGATTTCATAGGAATGGACTTGGATTTAGAAGACTCAGAAAAAATCTTTGGCTCTTCCATTAACTTAAGTAAGTCTTTTTGCTTCCTTAAACCTCTATTTTCTTATCTGTAAAAAGGAGCAAAGAAAATTGCAAATTGTAAAGCCTAACATAGGTATGATATTTTCTTATCAAACATAAAGGCAGAAATAAGACATTGGAAATGCATGTAGGAATAATCTCCAAAGGGTAGGAGATAAATACTAAATCTCTCAGAGACTCAGTTTCCTTTTGGGAAAAAAATGAGAAAAATCATACTTGCAATTCCTGCCTCACAGAGTTGTTGTGGTGAACATGCCTTGCAAATCTGAAAGTTAAATATTCATTTGAGTTGTTATGATTATCACACAAGTACTGGGGGAAATGAGCCGAGGGATTAGAGGGAGTGTTGGTGGAGGGATTGTCTAGATGGAGGCAGGTGAGTCTGAGCAGTTTGGAAGGAACAAAAGGACCTGGTTTGGTGGAAGGACTTTTAAAAGTTTTTACTTTCATTCCTGTTCCTAGTTACAAATGGTGTACCTTGTCCCATGTGTGCACGTCTTCACATGCTAATATACCCTTCGCATTGTTTAGAGAAACACGGTCCACTCCCCACACTGGCAATCTCCCCTGGAGCCCTGACTCTAGTGCCCATTAGTCTAATATGCTGAGCCTTTCCAGGGCTCTTCAAAGAGGACTTTCTGGGCACCAGCCTTTTGCCTAGAGGAGGGTAATTAAGAGGAAACTGTCACTGTCCAACCTGACATGTTTGAAACTTTGGTTTTGTGATTTTCCTGACAGATTCCAAGCAGAGCAACTGCCAAGCAATTTCGATATCTTCCAAATTGCTGTCCTCACAGAAGGGCTGTGTGCATGTGTGCTTGTGCCCACCTGTGTGCCCTGGTGTACATGGGCATAGGTTCATTTGCCAGAGGGAATGAGAGAAGTAGAGAAAGGGAAAAAGAAGAGAGATAGAATGAAAAAGGCAGAGAAACAGACAGAGAGAGGGAAATCCAGAGACAGAAAGAAAGCATTGGGCAGAAAGGGAAAGAGACATTCAGACAGACAGAGACAAAGACAGTGAGAAAAAGATGGAAAGAGGGACAGAGGGAAAGAATTGGAGAAAGAGACAGGGAAATAGAGAGACAGATTGAGAGAAAAGGAGAAATGTAGAGAGATAAAGAGACACAGAAACAGAGTGGGAGAGATAGAGAAATGTGGAGAGACAGAAAGAAGGAGAGAGACAAAGGGAAAGGAGGGGGCAGTTATAGATAGAGACAAAGACACAAATGGAGAGATAGAGTCAGACAAAGGAAAAAGGGAAGGCAGTCAGAGAGAACAGAGGAAAAAGACAGACAGGCAGAAATAGAGACAGAGAGACAGAAGAAGACAGAAAGAGACACAGCAAAAGACAGAAAGTCAGAGATGAGAGAGAGAGAGAGAGAGAGAGAGAGAGAGAGAGAGAGAGAGAGAGAGAGAGAGATCTGCATTTCCCTTTCTGTTCACCCAGCCACAGAGCACAAATCTACTTTGACACTTTTAGAAAAATGAAAAGATGGAATCTCGAAGGAGCCTGCCTGTGCTGGGGGGGAGGAGAGGAGCGCTCACAGCGGGAGGGAAGTTGACTTTTCTTTATACATATAGGGGTTTTTCCATGCAGAGTTTAAATTATGCCTGATAAAAGGAGTTTCGTGGATGTTTCAGTTCTTTCAAACCCTCCTGGCTTCCTCCCAATTAAATGAGGTTTGTCAAAGCCACGGGGCTCTGCGGCTGCCTGAGAGGCCGACAAGCACTTCCTGCAGTGACATCTCAAATCCCCAAGGGAAGAGATGAAAGGGCTAGTGCCAAGAGACAGAGAGACAGACGGGGGGGGGGGGGGGGTGGAGACAGAGAGAGAGAGAGAGAGAGAGAGAGAGAGAGAGAGAGAGAGAGAGAGAGAGAGAGAGAGAGAGAGAGAGAAGGAGAGAGGGAGAGAGAGAGAGAAAGACAGATAGTCAGTTAGTTGGAGAAAATAGTCACTGAGCCTGAGACAGCTCTGATGGCTAAAAGGGAAAAACAAGTCCAGAAGAATTGGGACTGAAAAGAAGATATTTAAGACAACACTTTAGCCCAGTGTGCCCATCTCTGGGACAGGATCTCCAATCAAGGACACATTTCTTGCCAAGGGACAAATTCCTTTTGCTTGGCACCATCATCCCATTTTTTTCAATACCCCTGATGTCTCACCTATATTAAGAGGCTCTTGTGTGGTCAGTGAATTATAATATGCTTTGTAGAAACTGACATAAAGGAGAACAAAATCAAAACCGTTCTTGATTGGAACTCAAGAAGCAAGTATAGAATGTCAAAGGAATAGACACTCACATGCATGTAGTAAATGAATCCATTTTAGGAAGGTCCAAAGACCACAGAAGTATTCACAAGTAATTCTGAACTCTCTCCTCAGTCATTACTGTGTAAAGTAGTTGTCCTCTACTGGCATTTTAGGATTTACATCATTTATGGGCTTAATTGTATCATTTTATTATTCTGGTTGCCATGATGACACAATTGTCACTTTAAAATATATTCTGTCCCCACTTTGTTCTGAAGAATGCTGGCTATTACTTTCTGTCCTCTGAAAGTTAAAACATGAAGGCTGTGAATAGAAATGTGTCAAAAGGAAAAAAACCCCAACAATCTAAATCCCAGTGAAAAGGGGGGAAAAGACACCAAATTAAAGAGCTGCTCCCACCAGAAAAAGCTGCTCCCACCTTTCTATTTCCACTAAGCAGTCATGTTCTGAATTTCTCTCTTTTTGCAACTTGCTGCAGAAAGTTTATATAGCCAGAGGACATTTTTAGAGGTCACTTTCCATAAAAAAAAAATTAATTGGAGGAGCCAAGAATTCCAGGCTCAGACCCTTTATCAAGAATGCATTTAAGAGGGTAAACATGAGCATGAGAATGGCAAGTGTGTGGTAACTTTTGGTTTGCTCTGGCGTTTTCCTTTACTGAACTCTAGAACACCTGGAGAAACATTTGTTGAAGGAGAAATTATCTGTAGTCTCTCCAAAAAGGCATACAAGTTGAGGCTCTCTAATTACTTTTCCAGATGGCCTGGGTGGACTTCTCTTCCTACACAGACACCAGCTTATGGCCACACTCATAGTCTTCCAGGCTGAGGCAGCAGCTCAGGATGGCAGCTGTTGTAGCAACGACCTAAAATTAGGCTCCCCACAACTCTCTAATCTTAGCTTCAGGTTCAGCCTCTTCAGTTAATTCCCTTTGCCCTCAGCATGAACTTGGGCTTTAGGATAGAAATATTCTTTAGCAATTTGGGGGAGAGGGGATTTGGGGATGAGGGAGAAAGAGGAGAATAACTGAGCTGACCCTTACAGAAAGGGAATCTGCGCCACTCTTGCAGAGAATAGTTCTTGGAGCTCCAAGACCAATTTTGACACATAGCCACTTTGGACAGAGACCCTGGATCACAGGAGCATTTTAAAACATTTGTGCAGTAAATACTATTTGGTCTCTAGACTTGATTGATTCTAGACAGTGTGCCTTAGTCTTCAGAAAAGACATCAAAGGCCCCTTTTCATTTCTGGGTGGTCCAGCCTGCTTCTCTAATCTCAGGCATGATTTTCATATCCTTGTCTCTAGAACCCTTTCCTCTCTGACCAATCTACAATTCTTTCAGAGCATCTTAAAAGAAAAATGCCCAGGAATTTAGAATTGTTTGACAGGGTATAGTCAGGACGGAAATTCTTGTATAAGAGCTATATTGTTGCCAAATAACTGGACAGAGGGGTCCTCCAGATCCCCTGTAGTCCATCCACTATTACGAATATAAATTCTTCATTACACCAAACTTGGATTTCCCATGTAGGAAATTATATCCTATATAATTCAGGGGGTCCCAAAAGTCTTTGTGCAGTTTAAAGCTTTTGGTAGCTTAAAACCACAACAAGACTTTTGGAATATTTTGTATTTCCTCTTACTTTGTCCTCAGGAGGAAAAAACAATGTAGTCCTTCCCTTCTTTTAATAGCTCTTTTAACCTGTGCCTAAAAGAATGACTTTCCAGCTCTTGCCTGTCATCCACCTTTTAATACATTCTAACATCATTTTCCACTTTTTTGATAGCAGTAGAATATTGCTGATTCATATGCCACCCTAACCCTTCATATCTTCTTTGTGCCGTTCTTCGATAAAGCATTTATTAAGCTAGTGTTATGTGCCACGCTTAATATTATTCAGCTTGTGCTCATAAACTTGCTTCATTTTTCCTTACTTGTACTTCTGAACACATATACATCTTCACATCCATTCTGTTAACTGGCACCCATTTTTTTTAAACCCTTACCTTCCGTCTTGGAGTCAATACTGTGTATTGGCTCCAAGGCAGAAGAGTGGTAAGGGCTAGGCAATGGGGGTCAAGTGACTTGCCCAGGGTCACACAGCTAGGAAGTGGCTGAGGCCAGATTTGAACCTAGGACCTCCCGTCTCTAGGCCTGGTTCTCAATCCACTGAGCTACCCAGCTGCCCCCCCCCCATTTCTTAATAGAAGAACTTTTCATTCTAACCCCATCTCTGAAAGCACTGCCAATGTGGTGTCATCCCATGGCTGGCTGTCCCAAGGAGATTGAGAACTTAAATCCAGAAACAGAAGAAGAGAGAAAACTTATCAGGGAGTGCTGAGGAAAGATCGCTGAACCCAGGAATGCTTTTAAGATATGGTATAGCCCAATGAATGGAATACTAGCCTTAGTTCAGAAAAAAAAATGTGTTCAAATACTACCCCAGCTACCTACTTACTACTCTCTCTATGACTCTGGACAAGTCTCATCGCCCCTTTGATCCATCAGTTGCCTCTTCTGCAATGGGAATAATAACAGTATGTCACTCACAGAGTGATTGGGAGGAAAAGTGCTTTGCAAATCTTAAAATCCCCAAAGAGCTCTTATTATTTCAGTATGTAGATCTAGCACTACCTTCTTCAGGGTTCCAGTATCAAAGTCTCTGAAATGAAATCTTTTCCCCACTTTCTTCCTCCCAAAGTGGTAACTTTCCATAGAAGGCTGGGCAAAGAATAAGGAGAGGCAAGATTTGTTTTTATGTATCTGTGCCCCCCCCAATACATTATTAGTAGCAACAAAGTCACTAAGAAGATCATTAATACTAAATCCAAAACCTGAGCCCTGTGAGATACCATTCTCTACTTGCACGTCAAAACAAATTTCAAAAGTGAAATCTTAAGTCAAACAATGATTTTTGACACAGCTAAGATATCTCTGAACTAAGACACTATGTAAACTTTTAAGGGAAAGGGATGACAATTATAAACTCCTTGGGAATAGAATTTTCTGACTTTCTACCTTAAAATCATCCAACAAGCCAATCCCTTTTTGGGTGGCTGCTCTTCTGTACTGGATTGATAGGAGGCTGTTAATATACTGCACAAAAATGAGAGGCACAGTGCTCAGCTTTTGTCAAGGTGAGTGGGGATAGTAAATCGCTTCCTAACTCCAAATTCAGAACCTCAGTGAAAAAAATGTGCCCTCTTTCCACATAGAAATTTAAAAATGGGGCAGCTGGGTGGCTCAGTGGATTAAGAGCCAGACCTAGAGACAGAAGGTTCTAGGTTCAAATCTGACCTCAGACACTTCCCAGCTGTGTGACCCTGGACAAGTCACTTAACCCCCATTGCCTAGCCCTTACCACTCTTCTGCATTGGAACCAATACACAGTATTGATTCCATGATGGAAGATAAGGGTTTTAAAAAAATGAAATTAAAATAATGCATGCACATTTATTTGTTCTTGGTTTATCTTCAATGTACTGTTCATGGAGTTTACACACGCAGTCCTGAAACATGGCTGCCCCACTCCCTCCCTCGATTTCCAGTTTATTTGCAGTCTTCTAAAGGCATGTTTCTTGGTGCTATCTTATCTGCAGTACAAAGTATGAAGCATCCATAAACAAAGCAGAGTATAACTCCATCTTTCTGCTTTTAGACATTAGAAGGTCTGGTTTTGGGGGATCTTTTCTTATTTGCTTTGAGAACTATACTTCCTGTTGTTGGGTTGAGAGTCGCTCTCGTGAGGCATCATTTTCATCCCCTTGCTTTTAAGATCTGACACAATGGGAGGAAGACTGCCTCTGGAATGGGAGGACTTGTGCTCACAGGATCATGTTTTTCCCCATCTGACCCTGAGGAAAGCCCTTAACTCCCTGGCACCATAGTTTCTTCATCTCTAAAATGAGGGGAGTTGAGATAAGATCCCTTCCAGCTCTAGATCTGAGATCTCCAGATTTTTGTCTCAAAATCTTTGGGCTTTAGAGTTGGCTTCAGGGATTCAGTCAGCAGCTAGCCTTGAAAGTTTATCATATACATATACATCGATAATATATAATATATAGATATAATTTCCACAGTGCATTATAGCTCATAAGTATCTCATATGAACATATACATATATGTATGTGTACATACATCAATTCTAAAATATTTTTGGAAGCCATGAGGCACTGGGAAAAGAATACATGGAGGTGGGGTGGGGGTGTACACCTTTTGTTCAGTCATTTCAGTTGAGTCTCGATCTCCATGTCTCCATTTGCAATTCTCAAGGCAGATACTGGAATGGTTTGCCATTTCCTTCTCCAGATCATTTTACAGATGAGGAAACTGAGGCAAACAAGATTAAGTGATTTGTCCAGGGTCACATAGCTACAAAATATCTAAGACCAGATTTGAATTTAGGTCTTCTTGACTCCAAGCATAAAACTCTATCCTCTGTGCCACTTAGCCACCCTTTCTTTATACACACATATATAATGTGTGGATACATACATATATGTATATATATATGTATATTACACATATAGTTACATATACACATTCATATGAACACATTCACATAGAAACATATTTGGAGGCCATGTAGTATAGTGAAAAAAATACTGGACATGAGTTCAAATTACACCCACCTTTGATGATTCAGGGCCAATCCCTAGACCTCTAGATGGCCTCTTCTAGCTTCAAATCTGTAACCCTGTGATGAGCATGTGTGCCTATGCATAGATGTGGTATGATCAGAACTCAGCTATGACTGAGGCTAAAATCTGTCCCTAATAAACTTTCTTGATTTAATTTTCACTACCATATTGCTTCCCTTTTACATGAAAATCTCCAGTTGCTTGGAATGGGTTGGGGACATGTGGGGTACTACTATGTTACCAGGAAATGCCTAGGTAGCTCAAGTCCTCAAGCTCTATTAGGTCTGTGTGATGGGGAGATTTGGAGTAAAAGTAAGCCCTAGAGGTAACAGAGTTCATCTTTGTGCTCCTACACAGAATTGTATCTAAACTATCTAGAAAAGAGAATTATCAAGTTATTTTTCTCTTCATAACCTGTTTCTGTATTACATAAACACCTGGGGTCCTCGAAGCTGTGAGGGAAAGACCCTGAGGCTCAAGAAGCCATGGTTCACCTTCCTGTTGCCTTCTCTTAGGTCTAATTCCCTTTCCATAAAATCCAGAATCTAGACAATCAGGGGTTTTCATTGACCACAAATTCCACACTAACTGAGCACTGCTTCCTGACTTCCCTCATTTTTCTCATATATCTGAGAGGAATCCGATGTGCACCAGGGGGATGTGGACAAGGAAACAGGTAGCTAGCTGGCATAGTAGATAGAGCATTGGACCCGAGTTCAAATCCAACCTTTGACACTTCCTAGCTATGTGGTACCAAGCATGGATGGAGCAGGGTATACATACTAGTGGATTCATTACATTCCTAGTACCCGCAGAAAAGTGAAAAGTATTCTGAACACATACTTTTTTGAAACTTAAATTCTTACCTTTTGTATTAGAAATTCTTTAGTTGCTAATCCCTGTGTCCAGTTAGGACTGTGGTGCCTCGATTTTTAAAGAAAGATAACAGAATTCTTTTCTTTCTCTTAATGTGAGCTGAGTGGGCCTCAGTTTCTCCATCGGCACAACGGCATTGCTTCAAATATTCCTTTTCTCCCTCCCTAGAAGGGTGACAGGAGTTTATTTATTTTTAAAGCCTTTGAGCTCAGTGAAAGAAAGTTTCTATATAAATTTGATCCTCAGGGTGGTGGGGAGGGAGCGAGAGGGGAAGGTAAATAGTCACTAATTAATTAAAAGAGGAAAGATCATCTGCTTTAATCGGAAGCGTGGGCGATGTGCCCCCAGTCAGAGCTTTAAGTGCACTCCATGTTAGATAGCAACTCCAATTTAAAGCACTGTGTGATCCTCCGGGCTTTGAAGATGCAGAGCCCGGATCCAGACACACGAGCTAAAATTACAGAATAATCATCGGGCTGGTGCATTCTGGAAAATGAAATGGGTTAAGCAAGCGGGGCTGATGTTTGTTGATGCCTGTGAGCGAGCCGGGCGGCACCACGTGACAAGGGAAATTACAAGACGTTTGGGGGAGATTGTTTAATTTCCCATTTGCTTCTGAGTTTTTGCTAACCTGCCGCCTGCTCCTCAAGGCGGTTCAAGGCAAGTGAGAGATTTGATTATCTTGTTTCCTGTGAAGGGTTATTTAGATCCTCAATCCCATTAAGTCACTTTCCGCACTCCAGTCCAATGAGCCTTCACCTGGTTATCAGCAGGGAGGAGGAGTAAATGGAGACACAGCGATCTCTGATTTCTAAGGAACAAAAGTTAAAGTGAAGTTTGAAAGAAGGTGACAGCCAGCAGCCCTGAGCTTAGGAACTCAATTAGGCTGAAAGACAACTATCTCATTATCTCTCCCCCAAATGATCCAAATACAGAAGAATATAAAATTTTAAAATAAACTCTTTCTGTTGACTGTCTAGATGACTGAATTCTCACTCTCGATTTTTTTAAACACCCACTTTCGTATTTATTTATTCTAAGCGCGAAGCAGCTGCGATAATTATACTGTCAGATTCAGTAAGTTAATGAGGAGTCACTGGAGTGGAAGGTTTTGCATTTGTGAGATTGCTGAAGGAGAGCAGGTTTATGCCTTGGCTCCAAAGCGGTTTTCTTTTTTTCTTTCTCTACCGGGTGGGAAGGAGAGTGCGGCAGCCCACAGACGGATTGGAATCCTTTTGATTAACTGGCTGCTTTCCCACTGCTGTTCTCCCAGATAATGGTTTGCTGTCTCTCTCGCTCTCCCTTTTTTTCTTTGCAACCGTAAGTGAGCTTTTTAGGGGCAGGGAAACCTAGGAGGGGAGGAAAATGCCCCTCCCACTAGCCTAAAAGGCAAAAGGGACCCTTTCTTCCAGGAAGAAGTTTGTAAGGGGAGAAGGGGTAGAGGCAGACAGAGAAAGAGAGAAAGAGAAGAGGAGAGGGGAGAGAGAGAGAGAGAGAGAGAGAGAGAGAGAGAGAGAGAGAGAGAGAGAGAGAGAGAGAGAGAGAGAGAGAGAGAGAGAGAGAGAGAGAGAGAGAGAGAGAGAGAGAGAGAGAGAGAGAGAGAGAGAGAGAGAGAGAGAGAGAGAGAGAGATCTGTGAAGTTGACACACTGTTTATTTTAGCTAGGCAACTCGATGTCTCCCTTCTCCAGCTTTGCAAAGATGAAATTCCATACCAGAGGGGAGGGGGCACCAGCTACCCAAGGCAAGATTCTAGGTAGAGTGGAAGCTAATCCAGATTTTATTGACTCCAGTAAATTTAAGTTAATGCTATTTAAGTAGTTCTTGCTTCTCCTTCTTATAAAGTGCCATGCCCTTGTAAATCAATTATTTATTTGTTAAAGATTAGTAGGGGTAGAGTGGCCCAGATTTTTAAAGGTTCTAACCATGCAAAAATGCCTATTGGGGGAGAGATTCTCTGGTCAGAGTTCTAGAGTTCTAGGTAGTTTCTGACCCTGGTTAAGTAGACAGTCATATCCTGTCTGGGATGCTTTTTGTTAATATAAGGACATGTGCCTCCTGTTCATCTCAGCCTAAGAAATAAAGTTATGAGACCTTTAAAAGGCAAACTCTTGGAAGCCAAGATTCTTGCATAGGAATTGGCACACCATATCTAGATTTAGAAAAAATCCAACAAGGGGGCAGCTAGATGGCATAGTAGATAGAATGCCCGACTTGGAGTTGGGAGGATCTGGGTTCAAATTTGGCCTCAGACACTTCCTAGCTATATGACCCTGTATAAGACGCTTAACCCTATTTGCCTAGACTTTGCCCATCTCTCTTAGAGTTGTTACTAGGACCGAAAAGATTTAGGAAGGAAGAAAGGAAGGAAGGAAAATCCAAAATGTAAAAATATGAACTCCCTAAATAGATACACTAGAGAGGGAGAGTCATTATTTACATTACAGAAGAACATGTTGCTTTACCAAAAGATGCACTTTAGGACATTCCTTTAAATAGTAAGATCCTTTATTTTATCCAATTTATAATTTGATTGATAAGTATATAATAACTATAATATTTTGTTAGATTTGTATTATATTATAATAAATATAATCAACTTTTTGAGAACTCATATAATAAATGCCACATGACATGTATTATGAGTATTATGACTATGCTGGGCCCATAGTAGACACCCACTAGATATTCATTGACTGAAAACAAGAGATATAAACCTGTATTTGTATAATTTATTGATAAGTACAGTTTATCAATGGACATATCTTTAGGTAATACAATATTATTACTGAACAGAAATAAGCAACAGAAAAATCATATTGTGCAGTCCTTTAAGAATTCATCCTTTTCTATTTCTTCTTTTTTCCTTTTTCCTCTTCCACAGTGGAGTCTTTGTTTACAGTGCCAGGAGTGAGACTAAAACCAGAAATCTGTAATCTCTTTGCCTCTTACCAGAGAAGTCATCACTCAGCTCGATTCAGCAAGTGCTGGTGAAAAGAGAGTGAAGAATCACTAATCCTCCCAGGTAACAGACCTCTAGACCCCTGCTTTTTATAAACAAAATTTGAATGCAAATAACTGTGCATTATTTGAGACTCCAAAGCTTCCCTGTTCTTTTTCTAGCCTTTCACCACTGATGATTTAGTTTACAGTTAAGGAACTGAAGGCTCAGAAAGGATGAAAATCATCTTAGGAACCAAAGGATCTGAGAGTTAGACCTCAGATTCCCCCTTATAAATAAAGGGGTTTGACCAATGGTCTCAGAGTGGCTTCCTTACATTCACACAAGAAATGTGATCCAAAGTCTTTTGACTCCAAGTTCCACTTCTCCTTCCCTTAAATGGAGATATGTGAAACTTGTCTGTCCCATTCCCAAAGAAGGTAATAGACAGCCCCAAAGCAGCATTTATCCTGGTATTTTGAGTTTATAGCACCTGGGGGAAGAAAGATACTTTATTTATATCTTTTGGTCTTCTTCTTCCCTCGCCTTCCCTAGTGTCTTTGAGGAACTGAAGTTGGCATCTTCCTAGTGATCAGCCTGAAGGTTTGCAAGACTTAAGTGACCCTCCCATCATACTTTCATGGACTCTTTCTGGTACAAGTGTTTCCAGAAAAGCTGATGGGGATGCCTTTCACTGGGGCTCCAGTTGTTCCAAAGAGACATCTCTAAGGTCACAAGGGCCATTGGCAGAAGCAGGATTATCTGAAGATCTTGAAGGTTTCTTTAGGAACTTGAAGAAATTCCCCTATACCACCCAGAAACCAGAGTCTTTCAGAAATGACGATGATATGCCTGCTGGGGTTGGGAGGTTTAACCTCGTGTTCATTCCCCTTTGGAAAGGGGAGGGACATTTCTTGAAGACTCAGAAGGCCTTTTGATGGTCTACTGGATTATATGACATCTCCCAGACACCAGTCTGGGATCATCCTTGAAAAGACACAAATCCTAGTTTCCTTCAAGGGATAGAGTTCCGGTATCACCATCCACATGAGGCCTTTCTTGAGCCCCCTAACTTGAGCCTCCTAACACCAACACCGTTCTCCACTAAGCTGCATTGTATTGACTATGTATTCTTTTGCATTTAGTAACCTGAACACATGTTATGCCTACCAGTAGAATGTAAGCCCCCCAAGGGCAAGGACTGTTTTCATTTTTGTATTTCTCTTCTAAGCACCTGGCACACCGTACCTGGCTCTCAATAAATGCCTGTTGAATTGGAACAATTGAATTATCTACCTTCCATAAAAGGAATATAAAACTCTTGTTAAATAACAGATGAATGAACATAAAGTAAGCAATCATCTAGCACAGAGAGAGAGCAGCTATGTAGCACAGAGTGCTGGGACTAGAGTCAGGAAGACTCATCTTCCTAAGTTCAAATCTGGCCTCAGACACTATCTGTGTGACCCTGGGCAAATCACTTAACCCTATTTGCCTCAGTTTCCTTGTCTGGAAAATGAGCTGGAGAAGGAAATGGCAAGCCAATGAATGGGGTCACAAAGAGTTGGACTCAACTGAAATGACTGAAAAAATGTGTTTATACACTCATAAACACACCTATTCTTTTTACTGTACCTCACAGCCTCCAAATATGTTTTGGGACATGTGTATATATGTATATACACACATGCATATATGTAGCTAGAATATAAGTCATATTCTTATTGTTGTTGCCATTATTATGACCAGTCCAAGCCCACCTTGATTAAGTGTCTCTGAAGATGCCTCTAGAATGGTGCCATTCCCTACTGTGTTTTAAAACAGCACATTCAACTATACCCCAGTAACCTTGTAAAAACTAGGCTTTTGAAACCCACTTAAGAGGAAAATCATCTACCAGGAATACTTGTCAATACCTAGGAAAGAGACTTGAAGCTATAAAATGGCCTGGAGATGGACCATTATCACATAGAATAAAGACCTTTGTAGAGGCTTAAAGTCTTGTTCTACCTGTTTGTCACAGCAGCTCTAGGGAACAGTGAGGGGGATCTATTATTGTCCTCAATTTATAGATGTAGAAATTGAGGCTTAGAGAGAAGTGTCTTACCTAAGGCTGCCGCTTGCTAGCAGCAGCCTCGAACTAGCACCCAAGTGGATAATGGTGCTCTTTCCACCACACTACAAATGACTCTGCCCTTTTTTAATACCCAAGAATTATGAGCTTGGAGAAAGGACAATAAGCATGAATAATCCATACATCCAGGTCTTTAAGTAGTAATACCCAAAATATAAAAGTGGAAAAGAAAATGGTAAAGTCAGGGGTACCCTGTAAACAGAAGGAAGCTGATTTTAGCCTCCAGTATTCTCACTGGCATCTTAGAAAATAGCTTGGTCATTGAATAACAGAGCTTTAGTGCCTTAGAGACCATTTAATCTAACTCCATTTTCCAGAGGAAGAAAGGAAGTGCCAGGGAAGTTGTTACTAGCCTTTAAGTTCACAGAGGTAGTAAACATTAAAGGTAGAATTTGAATGCTGGTCTTCTGATTCTACCAGAGATGGTAATTCTAAGAGGAAGGACTCCTAAAATGTCAGTTAAAAAAAACAAAAACAAAAACAAATGAAACACAGGCTAAAGTCTTGTTGAGTTCAGGATCTCAAAATAAGTTCTATCCTATTTGGAGAGCTGCAAGCTGTCATATCCAATATATTAATCATTAGGGATTTATTAAGTGCCTACTATTAGGTGGTACAGTGGGTAGAATAGTACTAAGCCTGAGGTCAGGAAAACTCACCTTCCTAAATTCAAATCTGCTCTCAGATAATTAGTTGCTGTGTGACCCTGAGCAAGTCATTTAACCCCATTTGTCTCCATTTTCTCATCTGTAAAATG
Organism: Monodelphis domestica; assembly: GCF_027887165.1. Classification (NCBI taxonomy): domain Eukaryota; kingdom Metazoa; phylum Chordata; class Mammalia; order Didelphimorphia; family Didelphidae; genus Monodelphis; species Monodelphis domestica. The sequence goes on along the minus strand of NC_077234.1, from coordinate 91,554,955 downwards.
ATCTGGAGAAAAAATGGCTAACCACTCCAGTGTCTTTGCCAAGAAAATCCCAAAAGGAGTCATGAAGAATCAGGCATGACTGAAACAATTACTGAACAACAATAATCCTCACATCTGGAAGTGGGTTTGGGGTACCCAAATGAGACTTTTTAGACCTGTCCTTGTAGGTCTGGCTAGCTATAAATTCATGGGAATAGTCTGTGTCTTCATATGGTCCACCTGCAGCTCAAGTATGCAATGACAGTCTGAAGACCATGGAAAAGGTGATGTCTCTATGATAACTTATTATCTCCCTTCTCATCTCTAGCTGAATGTATTCTGAGTCTTGTTGCTTTTCTTACTGTCTCTATTCTAGATAATCATTTTGCATTTATTCATTCATTCATTATTTAACCCAAGCTTTCCATTCTTTCCATTCTCATTTTCATATGAAATCCTCAGATTTCAGCCTTGTTCAGTGGGTTGCTTCCACTTTGTCCCTAGATTTTCAATGTGACACATTTTAAATGCCTTCTCACATGGACAAACCAACAATAGAGAAAGTACTCAGACTTTTAGGTATAAATACATAGAGAAACCAAGGCCATTTGCTTACCACTTAAAAATTCCAAAGCATTTTTCAGCTTCTGATTGGTTCAGTGATCAACACAGATTAGGATAGTCTGGGAACTGGACCTTCTGAATAATCCTCTCCATTTTATCATTTAATAGAGAGATCTCTGGACCAGAAGATCGATTTCCCAACAGGACAGATGGGAGACTGACAATTGAAAGAATGTAGAGACTGAGCTGGTCCTGTCACTCCTGGAGCCTGCCTACAATCTCCCTAGACAAAAGCTCCTGTGGCAAGGAGAGGATTAGTCTAAAGTTTAGTGAAGTCTCCAGGGAAGATGATTTCTTGGATAAAGTTGTCAACAAAAAGAATTGCTTAAGACTATTTGTTATAAGTTTCTAGAGGGTGTTTCTACCATCACTAACAGGATTATTGGAGTACTGGTTACATCCCTCCCCCCTTCATCTGCTTCCCCTTTCCAGTTCCATTTGGGATTTGCATTGTGGACCTTTTGGTTTGAATTGAATTTCAAGCTACCTTCTTGTTCTGAATCCTAAATGACTGTGACGATGACAAGAGCGTTGGAGAAATTAAACTCGAATTTTTTATGGTAAAAACACCAGATAAATAGGGAGAAGTGCATTTCTTTTTTTAAAAAAACAATTTATTTTTAACAATCTTTTCTTTTAAAATTTTGAGATCCAAATTCTCTCCTTCCCACACCCAATGAGAAGGTAAGCAATATGATATCAATTATACATGTGAAATCATGCAAAACATATTTCCATATTATCCATATTTCCAAAAAAAGCAAGAAAAATAAAGTAAGAAAATAACACTTCAATTTGTATTCACAGTTCATTAGTTCTCTCTCTGAAAGTGAATAGCATTTTTAATCAGGAGTTTTTTGGAATTATCTCTGAACAGTTTATTGATCAGTGTAGCTAAGACTTTCACATTTGATCATCATTATGACAATGCTGTTGCTGTGCACAATGATCTCTTGGTTTTGCTCATTTCACTTTGCACCAGTTCATATACATCTTGCCACGATTTTTTTGAAACCACCCCACTTATCATTTCTTAGTACTCCATCATAATACTCCAATAGTAATCCAATAGTAATTCATCATACTCATATGACACAACTTGGTCAGCCATTTCCAAATTGATGAATATCCCCTCAATTTCTAATTCTTTGCCACCATAAAAGGAACTGCTACAAATATTTTTGTATATATAGGCCCTTTTCCTTTTTCTTGTATTTCTCTGGGATACAAACCTGGTAGTAGTAATAGAGAAATGCATTTCAAAGAAATCACAAAGATTCATTTCCATCATTTGTTACTAAACTATTAAAAAATGCCTCTTTGAGTGAAATGAGACCTTTGCCACAGTTAACATTTCAGTGGCATTTTGAAATTGTCTTTTGGGAAAACAAGGAAATCAATTCGAGGCTACTGCTGGTATTCTTATATATTTGACTGGATCAAAAGTTTATAGACTGAGAATTAGAAGACAAGACGACACCATCTAAATTCAATCCCTTTCAACAGAGGCCAAGGGAACTTAGGTGATTTGCTCAAGGTCACACAGATAATAAGTATCTAGTGTGAAATTTGAACCCAGATTCTTTGATTTCTGAGATCATGTTCTTTACTCACAGGAAAAGTAACAGCCTAGAAGTCAGAGAATTCAACATATGCTTAGAAAATCCAAGTAAAACTAGTTAAAAAAAAGAATAAAAACTTAGCAATTGTCCATAGGAAGTAGGAGATGGTGAGAGAAAAAGAATGCATATATGTGTATGCATATACTTTGAAGATGATTTTTCAATAAAAGAAAGGGGCTGGACCAAACAGAATGTCAGAATTAAGGGCAATATCCTGATTTTAGGAAGCCATTTGACAAAATCTTCCACAGTATTATTGAGTCTATCTTATTTAGAAGAAGGAATGATTAAAACTTGACATAAAAGAAGTACTTATGTTTTCTACTGGACTTGTTAAATGATAAAAGCATAGTTAAATGGACTGATTACCTGGTTAAATGATTGTACATCAAGAGTTAATAGATTGATGTCATTTTGGAAAGAGGTATCTATGAAGACACATGTTACCCTGTCCTGTTCAACATTTTTATCAATCTATTAGAAACACACAAGTAAAACATCTTTATATAATTTTAGTGGATACAAAATTGGGTATTATTAATATCATTAATGACATAATTGATATTCAATTGATCTGAAGCATGGGTAGGAACTGATAGGATTAAATTTAATAAGATAAATGTAAACTTTTATAGTTAAGTTTAAAACAACTATACGAGTACAAAATGGAGAAAACTTGCCTTAAAAATAATTCATTCAGAAAATGTCTAGAATTTTAATTGACTTAACAAAGGTCAACATGATAATGTGACCACCCAAAATACTAATGCAATCTTAGGATCCATATTGTTAATACTGAGGAAAGTCATGACTGGACTTCATCTACCATTGTGTTTTAGAGGGTAGAGGGAAAAGGGAGTGAAGAGTGTGAGACTTAAAAAGGGACGTTTGGCAATCCAGAGAAAGTTGGGCAGCCATGTTGTGTGAAAATTTTCTGATGGAACTGGGAATGTTTAGACTGAATAAAGGAAGACTTACAGGGAATTTGATAGATGTCTCCAAATCTTTGAGAGTCATGTGGAAAAGGATTAGATTTCTTCTGTGTGCTCCAGAGGGGCAGAACTAAGACTAAATGGAAAATAAGTCAAGAAGGAAGATTTCAAAATATTCATAGCTGCGCTCTTTGTGGTGGCCAAAAATTGGAAAACAAGGGGATGCCCATCAATTGGGGAATGGCTGAGCAAATTGTGGTATATGTTGGTGATGGAATATTATTGTGCAAAAAGGAATAATAAAGTGGAGGAATTCCATGGACACTGGAACGACCTCCAGGAAGTGATGCAGAGCGAGAGGAGCAGAACCAGGAGAACATTGCACACAGAGACTAATACACTGTTGTATAATCGAACGTAATGGACTTCTCCATTAGTGGCGGTGTAATGTCCCTGAACAATCTGCAGGGATCTAGGAGAAAAAACACTATCCATAAGCAGAGGACAAACTGAGGGAGTAGAAACACCGAGGAAAAGCAACTGCCTGACTACAGTGGCTGAGAGGAAATGACTGAGGAGAGACTCTAAATGAACACTCTAATGCAAATACTAACAACATGGCAATGGGTTCGAATCAAGAACACATGTGATACCCAGTGGAATCACGCTTCGGCTATGGGGTGTGGGAGGGAGGAAAAGAAAATGATCTTTGTCTTTAATGAATAATGCTTGGAAATGATCAAATAAAATACTATTTAAAAAAAAAAGAAATAGAGTAGAGATGAGAAAAAAAAAGAAGGAAGATTTCAGCTCAATTGAGAGAAAAGAGAACATTTTATGGGGAAATGGGTAAGGGGTGGATTTGTGATACCATTGATATAGGGATCTTCCACATCAGACAATTCCTTCCACTGATGAAGGTTAGCAACTTATATGTAACTAATAGAGATTCCTGGAGTGCTAAGAGGTTAGGTGACTTCCCCATACTCAGACAGCTCATATATGTGTCATAGGCAGGTCTTCAGCCTGTCTTCCTGGTTATTCCATGCTTCTTCTCCTACTTTTCTAAAAAAAAAAAAAATCTTGCCTAAAAATGGAATAGGATACCTCGAGAGCTCCTTATTCAAGCAGAAGCAAGACTACCTTTCAGAGATGGCCTCGACACAATTCCTGCCCTGCGAGGTTGAACTAGATAGTTCAACTCTAGAATTCCAGGAGCTGGAGATTCTAGGATTCAGGGGAAAATCCAACATTTTCCATAATGTTGTTTGTCAAGAGACCCAGGGGAAAGACTAGAACTTTGAATTATGGTAAAATATCATTCCTAAATAAGTTGGGATAAAACTTTGTTCCATCAAAATGGATTTTTTTAAAAGGGGGGAATTGACAAGTTAACTAATTTGTTGAAAACAAATATTTTTTATCTGAATTTTGATGAAAGATAAAATGTAACTATTCTCTTCCATTTTCCCTTAATTAATTAGTTGGGTTTTGCAAAAAGCAAAACAAAACAATAAAATTACATAAGAGATTCACAAAAGTCATTCAGATCTTCATTCCTAGTCATTCTCTTTCATTTTGAAAAAGTGGCATAAAAATTAAAACAATGTATATTCTAGGGAGGGAGTGTGCATCTTTAGATTTTCTTGTGTCTTAGGTTAGAGACCTAACTATTAACAGTGAATATGTATGTTTGGGTTTTTGATATCTTAGGTCCCTTTGGAGAACCTCAGAAAAAGAATCCTCTGGCTTTGTGAGAGTTTGCAACCTTGTCCTTTAACATCTGCCAATATTGCTTAATATATGAATCAAATGCCTCCTTTAGAGTCATAAAATAAGACTTCTTCCTAATAACAGTTTTCCTGTGGATTCCAAAGTTGCCTGCCATATAGCCCACTCTTGGGCAATGCTTGTTCTATAAGTAATTCTTTTACTTAGGAATAAATGGTCCCAAATTATTCTCGACACATTTGAACCATTTTTAAAGGATATATGAATTCACAGGAACATGTTAATTTCTTTACGATTCTTGTCAGCTTTGGTAATTAATTACTTCAGGTAGTTTAACTTTTTCCATCTTCATCTCTATCCTCATTTGTATTTCCTGCCTCTGTCCCAGTTATTTGTCCTCAGGTCATCATACCAGGTTGCTGGTTAACTTGAGGTCCCTGATGATGTGTACCCTTTCTTGGTAGGGTAGATTTATTGTGTTCCACTGAAGGAATCAGTTGTTGCAACAGAGAGGCCTGCTAACTGAAGTAATAAGACACTATCATTGTCTCTTCCAAGAAAATCTAGGCCATAAATCAACACTGAATAAAGAGACTGAATGATCCTTAAATCCTGAGAGGAAGCAAAAGTCAACAGGTCTTAGAGAATGATTCAATGTCAGGGTGAGAAAGAGGAAAACAAAGAAGTAGGCTGGAGAAATTGGTCCAACAGTGTGGAAGTCACAGAAGCAGATGAGATCACTGAAGAAGCATGCAAAAATGGAAGAGAGACCATCAAGAATAAAACCTAAAGAACACCTCATTTCAGTAGGAAGAAGAAGAAAGGAGAAGAAAGATTAGAGAGTCACAACATCCAAGATAGGTTTCAAAATGGCAGAGATGGTCAATTATATCAAATTCTCCAAAGAAGTTGAGGAAAATACTAGGGAAAAAAACAAACCCAAACATTGGATTTGGAAGTCCTTGATGACTTTTGAGAGAGCACCTTTTACTAGATGGTAGGAATAGAAACCAGGTTGGAAGGATGAAGTAGTATGGAAAATCCTTGAGAATATTGTTAGCAAAGGGAGAAAATGGCAAAGGATGTAGCAAGGTCAAGAGACTAGAGGATAGGAGAATGTTTGTACATGCTTGTAGTCACAAGAGAAGGAACAAGTAAATAGAAAGAGATTTAAGGTACAAGATGAGCGTCCAGTAAGCAGTGAAGCAAGATCCCAGAAGAAGAAGGGATAAAGAATGTGCAGCTGGATGGTTAAAGGAATTATGAATTTCAATCGAGTATAATTTGCATAAGATTTTTCTCATTGATGGAGAGAATTGATCAATTGATCAGTAAACAAGATGGGCCCACAATAATCAGTGAAGCAAGATTTTAGAAGAGGAAGGGAAAGAAAGGATAAAGAACATACATCTGGATGGGTGAGGAAATTATTCATTTCAATTGATTATAATTTATATGAGATACTTCTTATTGATGGGGATAATTGATCAATTGATCAGTAAACATTTGTTAAGCACCTACTATGTGCCAGCATCATACTAAGTTCTGGGAATGATGTTCCATGCCAGTCTGAGGAACAGAGATGTCCAAGCTTAGGAGAAGGGAGTTTCTTCTTTTGGTTTCTGGCTTCAAGAGGGCAAACACTGAGGTCACATAAACATTAATAAAGTGTCTACTACATTCAAAGCATTGTAGTGGGGGTTTGGAATTTGAAGACTAAAAGAAAATAATTCCTGCCCTACAGGAATTTTTATTCTGTTTTTCAAGGTTGAGACAGAAGGAGAAGGAAATGAAGAGTGTTGCCATCCTAGAATAATCTTCTCTGCTCTCACTCATTTCCCCTTGGGACCATAGAAAGCACTAGGCACACAGGTTTGGCAAAAAGTGGAGTTGGGTTCAGAGTGCAGGTTCTGTGACTCTGAATTAGAGGAAACCTCCTGACTCTCCCTTCATAAGCCCCAGACTTCAACAAACAGAGCCACAAGTCATATAGATATATAGAAATGATTTTTTAAAATCAAATGCAATTCTTTCCCCATCTAATCCCATTTTTAGACAATTGTATGAGAAATAATAATTGCACTGATTATTGTACACCTTTTTTATTCTTTTAAAAAAGAAACACTCAGGTTTGGGATTTCTTGGTTTTCAGCAAGAAGCCATGTATCTGTCCACTTGCTAAATTCCAGGAAAATCAGAAAGCTCAAATAAAAAGCAGACACGACGCCAGCGACAGCAGTAGTGGGCAGCACACCTTTGTAAAATTTACAACCAAAAAAGGTAGCTGGAGAAAGTAGATGAAAGACCTGACTTGGGTCATGTGACAGGTGTCACTTGAGTGATGATATTGGGGCCAGAGATAAAAGCTCTTTCTTTCTGGTCATGTGACACAGCTTCATTACTCTCCCAGCAGGGGGTGAGAAAGTCGGAATGCCATTTTTACTTATTTATTTTATTTATTTATTTATTTCTGGGGGTTTTTCCCCCCTCTTATTCTGTGATAATGAGAAAATGTTTAAACTCCCATCTCTGTGTTTAAACACTTCTTCCTGATGACAGCAGCGGGATACCCCTTGATCAAATGTCAGATTGGAAAGTGCAATTTTTCTGGAAAGTAAACAGCATGTTAGCCCGTTGGAAATAATTTTCTGTTTATTGGGAACAGTGAGCTTGGGAGTGATGGAGCCTTGTGACAGCATTTGACAAGTAAAGAAGAGGAAACAAGTTTAAAAAATACCTTTTATGATATGCCTCTGACAACAAGGTCCTAACCATTTTCCCCCATAGTATTTCACTTTTAAAATTTGGTTAGAAATAAGCAAGAAACTTGGACAGTAGTTCCACATCAGGTCTAATTCATAAAAGTCCTCGTGCCCAAACTAACCAATATAGAATGGCCTTTGGATTGCTTAGAGATATCTGCTAAAACTTCTCCCAAACAAGACGATCTATCATGATGATTTAATAAACTCTCTGGTAATCAGTGTGTGTGTCTTTTTTAATCCTATGGGGAAAAAAAGAAGACCACCAGTGGACTTGGATAATGGATAGAAATGTCCCTGATAGCCATGTTTAAGATTTTGAAAAAGCTAAATATTTACTTTAAGCTCTGACCTTTCTGTTCCTGACCCCAATGACCAATGTTAGCTGAAAATAATGCAGTTACAGAGTCCAACAAATGGTCAGATAGAGACCATCATTATTTTAACAAGGCTAATTATAAAACTTTATCTTTGCTTAAGCTCTCTCTGTTCATCAGAAAAAGACAGTTCTTGAAATCTTCTATTGTCAATCACCCACTGGTAAACTCTTACACTTGAAATTCTTGAAATCTTTCTTAAATAAAAGTCTATTGGGTTGAATAGAAATTGGATGAAATCATGCTAAAATTTTTTTAGACATACAGAATCTCTGGATAGTCATAGGAACTCTTGGGTAAACCCAAGTCAAGGACCCACAAATTTTAAACATGTAATAATCAGTTTTTTTTTTATTTAAAGGCATAATAATTAAAATTAAATTATGAGCTATCTATGCCTGAATCTACTCAGTGGTTTGTGACTTCTAGATCACTGAGAGATGACATTAACAAAGCAACATAATGGAGAGAGAAATTCTCTTCCAACAAAGGGATGTTAGAATGGTATGCCACCAAGCCCAGTTAAGGGAAGATTCATTCTGAATTGGCTTTTCTTTCTACAAAAAGTTTCTCTCCAAATAAAATTTGATCTGAAAATAAAGTTACACAGCATGTGTGACTTTGTGTATACCTATGTGTGTGTGTATCCCTCATTTTTAATACTTCCAAGGATCCATAATCTCATTAATTTGACTAGCCTTTGCTTAAAGACCTCCAGTTACACAGATGTGTCTGAGCCCAAGGGAGATAGAAGCTTGCCTGAAAAGAGTCAAACAAAAGAGGAAATTTTCAATAGATAGTGAACTCCTTCAGATGGTCCTCTTAGTAGATAATTTGGGTATTGGTGGCTATAAGCCCTGGTACATTGTAGTTTTTTCAATGAAATCTATAATCACTGAAGAGAGACTTGCTGGATATATTGTAGAGAAGATTCTTGTTCAGTGCAGGTTGGACTAAAAGGTCTCTGAAATCCCTTCCAAAGGGGAGATTCTGTGATCTTGATTGTCAAGTGTTCACTACAGTCATGGGAAATGACGTGAACAAAGAGATTTCTGTGATATCCATCAATGACTCTTAACATATGCATACAAAGTTCTCTGTTGAATTGTGGTATATGATGGTGATGGAATACTATTGTGCTCAAAGGAAAAATAAAGTGGAGGAATTCCATGTGAACTGGAATAACCTCCTGGAATTGATGCAGAGTGAGAGGAGCAGAACCAGAACATTGTACACAGAGACTGATACACTGTGGCACAACTAAATGTAATGAACTTCTCTACTAGCAGCAATGCAATGATCCAGGACAATTCTGAGGGACTTATGAGAAAGAACACTATACACATCCAGAGGAAGAACTGTGGAAGCAGAAACAGAGAAGAAAAACAACTCCTTGACCACATGGGTCGATGGGGATATGGTTGGGGGTATAGACTCTAAATGATCACCCTAGTGCAAATATCAATAATATGGAAATAGATCTTGATCAATGACACATGTAAAACCCAGTGGAATTGCATGTTGGCCTGGGGGGGTGGGGGGGGGGGCTTGGGGAAGGTGAGGGAAAGAACATGATTCTTGTAACAATGGAAAAATACTCTAAATTAACTAATTAAATAAAAATTTCCAAAAAAAACAAAACAACAACAACAAAAGCTCTCTGTTGGAGGAGAGACTTTAAGGCTGCATTTTGCTCTACAAAATCAAATACCCTTTTTCTTTTAAATGTAGTGCATGCTTTGGAGGCAACCATCCTAACTCTCACTGCCAACTGGGTCCCAGAGTACAAATATGATATTTCCTCAGGACTCTAAAATTAACCCTGAAAGGACTGGGGAGGAGCAAAGAGGAGGAAGATGCCTTTTTAATACTATAACTAATAACCTTCTACCAATGTGCTTCCTTTTGTGATTATCAGTTGATTATCAATTGATCAGCAGTACTTAATTAGCTTTTTAAAAGGGGTGTTGAATACGTTAGTATAGTTGGTACAAAACATCCCCTGAAAAGCCTGTAACACATTTTCCCATTAACACTATTATATATGGTCTAGGGAAGAAGTAGGCTATAGCTTGGACAACACATCTTAGAAAAGAGATTACTCACAACTCACTGAACAGCTCTGGGGAAGTCCTTTTGCTGGAGCCTTCAAGATATAAAGCTTTAAACCTTTGTCTAGTCTGCCTTTGGCTCCCCATGTAGACACTGCCATAAATAGTTCTGAAGATGATATTAGGACTCTGATAGGGTATCAGAAGATTTATCCCTTTCTGGACAAAGGGAATGGGAAAGAACATGGGAAGACCTAGGTTGAGGTCAAGACATTCTCTTTCCTTCTAAGTGATTCCTTCTTGGGAATAGCTCACTTTCCTCACCATCATCAGACATTCAAATCTCTGAGGTTCTGACTCAGTAGCCTAGTTTTAAACAGGTTCCATAAGGCATTATCAAGTTCTTCATCCAAACAGATCAGACTTCCTATGTAGTGTCACTATAGTTTATCCATTAGTTTTCAAGGATTTTCCAAACAGTCCAATAAAGTCTTTGATTATTTGAGATTTAGTCTCATCTAATAAATGTATTAGTGCTAAATCAGATGGGGTAATTTTTTTTAGCCCAGATTTATATGTAATCAGTAAACATTAAATAACAGGTTCTGATATTTTGTATTCTTGTCAATTAGTTATACAATCATGAAGGTGTGGTCTTCTACAGACAATTGTATACAAAAGTTTGTCTTCCTGATCTGAGGTCCTTCCTCCTCAGAAACACAGCTATTGGAAGACCTAGGAAAAAAAATGTTCTTCCCACAGAGTCCCTGCAACTATCAAATAGTTTAACATGCAAAATACACACGACTTCATCAGTGGAAAGGCCATTAAAGGAGATGCATAGCCATCTGCTTTGCTGTTGGGTCTGAAGTATAATAGGACTTTTCCCATCCAACTTGCAACTGAAACCACCAATGCATGTTGTCTCCCTCTTTAGAATGTCATCTCCTCTAGAAGAGGGATTGTTTTGCTTTTTCTATTTTTGTCCCCAGCACTTAACACAATGCATTGCACATTAGTAAACAGTAAATGCTTTTCATTCATTCATTCTCATATTTTACAGAAGCTTAGACTTGGAAGAGACTCTCAAATGCCATCTGACATAACCAACACATGTACAGGAATCTCTTTCACAATATCTCCTATAAGTGATCATTCAACTTTTACTTTGAGACCACTGGTGATGGACATCCCATCATGTCCTGAGGTGGTCCATTCCACTCAAGGGACCTCTCTCATAGGAGTTGTTATCTCTTTACATCCATTCCATCCTGAGTTTGTGAAACTGATTTTTTTTAACTTAAGTAGGGAACTTGATCCCTGTAAGATGTCATTTATTAAATTCAGTTCAGTGTTTTAGAACAGTGATGTCAAACTCAAATAGAAATGAGGGCCACTAAATCATATACAAGGACCCCTGCAGGCTGTATCTTGACTTAGAAAACCACATATTGATATTTATTTATTTTGCTAAATATTTCTGAATTATATTTTAATCTAGTTTGTTCCATTATGACCTGTAGGCTGCAGGTTTTATATCTCTGTTCTAGACTGCTGAAATCTTTTTGGATCCCATAATCCAATGTATTAACTAATCCCCACTCCCATCCCCTGACTTTGTATTGATGCAAATTTGATAAATATACTTTCTATGCCTTCAAACTATTTATAAAAACATTGAGTAGTATTAGGCTAAGGATAGAGCACACTAATATAGAGTTCCTTCCACATCAACTCATTAATGCCTACTCTTTGGGTTCTAATCCAGCCTGTTCTACATCCACTAAAATGCACTATCATCTAGCTCACATTTTTCTATCATATCTGCAAAAATAGCCTGAAAGACTTTATTAAATAATTCTTTCCTCAAATCTAAGCATATTATTTCTGTAGCAATTTCTTGATCTGTCAAATCACTCTGTCAGAAAAGGAAATTAGGTTAGCCTCTGTTGTGACTTGGTAATTTTTTAAAAAAATAAAAGCATGCTAGCCTTTAGTAATCACTGTTTCCCTTTTGATGCATTAAAAAAACATCCTTTTTAATAACTGTTCCAAAATTTTTCCAGGAATCAAAATCAATCTTATTGGTCTATAACATTAAAATTCTACCGTCTTCCTATTAAAGATAAAATCAAACCATATTAGCCTTCTCCAGTGCTTTAGTGCCTCTCCTGATCCTCAAGAACTTTCAAAAATCTCTCATCAGGAGTTAGCAATCATTTAATTTAGTAGCCTAAATATGGGCATTCCTAGAATATGGGCTAGTTTTGCCATCTTTTATGTACACCTGTGACTTTAATGTCTCATAGGATTCAGGTGATTTGACCTCATTAAGAGCAACTAACTGCTGTCTTACTGTCTTCTCACTTATCTTGGATTTACCTTCCCTCCCAATCATCCGCTATCCTTCCAAGTCCAATGGCCTTAGAAGAAAAAGTACATAAATGAGAATGCATATCAGAGGAATGAGAAATTTTCAAAAATGAAATTCTGAAGAGATAGACAAATATTATTATAAGAAAGAAAATGGAGCATAGCAAACAGAGACCAAGTTTGGCTACATAGGGATTACAGTGAACTTGGATTTTAAAAATCTATATGTAGAATATGGAAGAAATGACAAGTCTATGAGAAGTGAAATAGGTGGGTAGAATAATAGGTACTTAAATAACTTATAACTAATTAAGTATGTATTAAGCTAAGGGAAGGGAAGGAAGGGAATTGAGTAGGTCTAAACTTAAACCCCAAAAGTCAGTATTCTAACCCACTAACAACTTTCTATACTAATCTAATTCCTTAATTACTACTTAAGGTTAAGGGAGAAGCTGGTAGAGCAAGGACCAGGGCCAGAGTGGTCTCACAAACTGGTGTCCTCCTGCTGATGGGTCTGGAGAAGACCCAGAAGAAAATCACCAGCAGTAGCAGCTCTTTTGAAAATTATTCTTCAGCAGCAGCAGCAGCAGGGATAGGCAGAATCTCAAGAAAAGCCACAGGAGAGGGAATATCTGGCTTTCTGGGTCCACCCCAGAATAACCAGATAGAAAACCCTCTTGGCTCTTCTGACTGTTAGGGAAAGCAACAGCCTCTCACTCCCCCAACATTCTGGAATCTTTCTACTTACTATCAAGGACTTTCTGCTTCTGCCTTGTAGGACTTCCTGGTTTGTAGGAAAGAGCTAATCCTTACAGCAGAAGGAATAAAATAATATTAATAATAACAAACATTTATATATGCCTTAAAATTTACAAAATAAGAGATAAGCAGATCAGTTTTCTTACTATTGTCTATTATCATTCTTTCCACCTCAGAACTTCTTCCTATTCACAAGGTAACTTAAAAAAATTTTTATCTTTATTTTATTCCAATAACAAATTTACACATAACTATTTCCAAAATCACACGATTCATGTTGTCTCCCTCCCCTCTTCCTTCCCCCTCCTCAGAGTTGACAAGCAATTCTACTGATTTATACATTTATTATCACTCAAAACATATTTCCATATTATTCTGTTTTGTAAGAGAGCAATCTTATATAATCAAAACCCCAAATCATATACCCAAATAAACAAGTGAAAAATCACATGTTTTCATCCTCATTTCTACTCCAACAGTTCTTTCTCTGGAGGTGGATAGTATTCTTTTTCATAAGTCCCATAGATTTGTTCTGGATCATTCTGTTGCTATTAATAGCAAAGTCTATCACCTTTGATCACCCCACACTATTTTACTTGATGTGTATAATGATCTGGTTCTGCTTATTTCACTCTGCATCAGTTCACAACGGTCTTTCCAACTCTTTCTGAATTCATCTGCTTCATCATTCCTTATAGCACAATAGTATTCCATCACCATCATGTACTACAACTTATTCAGCCATTCCCCAATTAAGGACATCCCCTTAGTTTCAATTCTTTGCCACCACAAAAAGCCCAGCTATAAATATTTTTGTACAAAAAGGTCTTTCCCATTAAAAAAAAAATCTCTTTAGGATACAGATCTAGTAATAGTATTGCTGGATCAAAGGACATGCATTCTTTTAAAGCTCTTCATAATTCTATAATTGCCTTCCAGAATGGTTGGATCAATTCACCATAATGTATTTTTTTTCATTGTATCATCCTTGGTATTTATCAGCAGCTTTAGCTTGGCTTTTGTGTTCCAACTCTTTGCTCATAGGACTGTTGTAGCCCAGCCTTTTTTGGTGGCTAGAGTGCTGGACTCAAGTGCTGGAAGATATGGGTTTATATTCTACCTATGAACTTTATCAGCTATGTGAAATTGGTCAAATCACTTAATCTCTTTAATCTTCAGTTTCCTTATCAACAAATCAACAAAATGGGTATAATCCTAGTAGTCTCACAGGGCTGTTGTCAAACTCAAATTAGAAAATGAAAATCTTGTCTTTATTTACAGTGTTGTAGTCATTGTGTATACTGTTCTTTTGCTTCTGGTTTCTTTAACTTTCATGAATTTAATTTATTTATTTAGGTTTCTCTAAATTCTTCATTTTTTATGTCATTTTTGGTGTGATCATATTAAATAGCATTTATATGCCGTAATTTGTTCCACCATTCTTCAGTCATTGAATATAGTTGGGGGGGGGGGGGTTCAAGCTTTTTGCCTTTAAATTTTTTCCCCTATATTTTGGGACATACGAGATTTTCTGTCATCAGTCTCCTTCAGGTATAAACCCTTTAATGGGATCATTTGGTCAAAGAGTATGAAAAATTGAGCAACTTTTCTCCCATAACTCCAAATTGGTTTTATTACACTCCAACCAGGGATTATAGCACTCCCCACCCTCTAGATATATGTAAGTACATACTCAAACACTGTTGTGTGTTACTTCTCAAGACACAAATATAAATTTTCTCTTTAGACCACTGGAAAAAAATCTTCCTTGAAAGAGTCATGATCTGTTGTCTTTGGTAGCTCTCTTGGTTAAAGGTTGGGACAAACTCTCTATCTGCCATACCTGTTCACTACTGTGATGGCTCAGTAGCTAGGGACTCCTGAGCAAGGCTCAACTCGTTTTGGCCATAGGATGAGGCAATCTACTTTTAATTGTCAGCATAGTCCTACCACTTCCTAATGTGAACAGAAACCAACCCATAGTAGGATCTCAACCATCTAATTAAATCAATCCAATTGATTCTTTTCTTTGCCAGATAGTTTCTAGTACATACTTCCCTGGCTACTAGGCATTCTGTCCCAAGTGGTGAACTGAGTTACATTTATTTAGCTGACAGCAAATTTCAGATGTATTCACATGATATTCACAACCTTAAAGAAGCAAATAGACTCCAAACCTTCAGTAGAAATCGGATTTTTCTTTCTTTTTTTTTTTAAACCCTTACCTTCTGTCTTGGAGTCAATACTGCATATTGGCTCCAAGGCAGAAGAGTGGTAAGGGCTAGGCAATGGGGGTCAAGTGACTTGCCCAGGGTCACACAGCTGGGAAGTGTCTGAGGGCAGATTTGAATCTAGGACTTCCCGTCCCTAGACCTGGCTCTCAATCCACTGAGCCACCCAGCTGCCCCCTGAAATCAGATTTTTCTATTAGAGCTACCAACCTTGTTTCATAATACTACAGATCCCCAGATATCTCCCTGTACTTCCTAGATGCTAGCCTCTCTGCCCTTTTTTCAACAAGGACCTTAATCTCAGTTTGTTTGCAGACCATTCTCAACAAAGACTTTATAGAAATGAAAAAAAAAGTAGTTGCTGATGACTTCTCATTTACTTTTTTTGGTAACAATAACAACAACAATAATAATGAAAGGTAGTATAATATAGTGGGGAAATCCCTAGGCTTGGAATCAAGAGCCTCAGGGTTAACTGTAACTTCTGTTACTAATTCTGTGAACCTGAGTAAGTCATTTAATTTTGGGGAGCCTCAGCTTCCTCATCTATAAAATGGAGATAACATACTTTCACTACCTTTCACACAATTTTGTTATGGGGAAAGTGGTTTGATAAACTCAAAGTGCTAAAGAAATGTGAGTTATTATGGCTGATGTTGTTCATCCTTCATTTCTGAGGAGTCCCAATGGCATTATGGGATGGTGATTTACAAATGCATTAGATTTAAGTGAGTAGCCCAGCCCCATTTTCTCTTCTAGAGTCATCCAAGTCCAGTGGCAAGACAAAAGTCAAGATGGCTGGTGATGGCTCAGGATGCAGTGAAGAACCTTGGCATGTTTGATGTCTGAGCAAGCTCTGAAGCCACCTTCATGGCCATTGGAATAAATTGTTCTCATCTGCCCATTTCACCACCAAGGGAAGTCTTCACCTGGTTGGGGTAGACATTGCCTTAACTCATGCACTGGGTTTGAGACCTGCCAGTTATCCTCAATTTGATTTAGCCTATCTGTCAAGATATTTTTTTTAACTAGAGTGTGGCAGCTGTTACATGCTACAGCTTCTTGGAGCCACAGGTGAGAACTGGGTGACAGGTAGAAAGCAAAGGTGGATGTGCAGCCTTGAAAAGGGCTTGGCAAACCCTTGTACCAGAGGTGCTAGACTTCCTTGCAGACCCTATACACCCCAAGTTATTATTAGCAATACTGCCTATGGTACTTTTTAATCTTTTTTGTTATATTTTTCCTTCTTTGAAATACCTTGAAAATTGATATATCAATGCCTCTAAATTGTGTCCCTTTGATTGGAGTTGTAGACTCTAAATGATCACCCTAATGCAAATGTGAATATATAATAGGTCTTGATCAATGACACATGTAAAACCCAGTGGAATTGTTCGTTGGCTATAAGAGGGACCTGGGAGGAGGGGAGGGAAAGAACATGAATCATGTAACCATGGAAAAATATTCTAAATTAATTAAACAATTTTTAAAAAAATGATAATAAAGGTGTGTCCTCTTCGGCACTGATTTCTTCTGTGTGTATTTGGTCAGGTCCACAATTGTTCTTCCAAACTGATTTCTTAAGGGCCATTTTTATTTTCTCAGAGAGTACTTAAGGGAGAGAAAAGAAACAGGAGAAAAGAAAGAAATTATTAAGCACTTACTTTGTGCTGGGTACAGTGCAAGCACTGGGGATATTAATGAAAGCATGTGAGATAGTTCCTGACTTCAAGGAGCTTACATTCTTTTAGAGAAAGATAACATATAAAGGTGGAAATAGAAATACTTTAAGGGCCATGACTAGAGCTGCCCTAGGAATACTCTGGAAGCCTGGAACCAAGCAAGATAAAGCTCAAACTGACCTGTCAAAGCTCAGAAAGGCTCCAGGAGGCAGAGTCCAGTTTTTCCAGAAGGGGACGAAGGTAATAGTCTTTATGAAGACAGAATGGCTAGAAATGGCATTCGAAGTTCCAAATGCAATGGTTCTCGTGTCACTGGGGGTGAGAATAGATTATTATACAAATATTAAAATATTTTTTATTATTAAAATAAAATAAAATGTAAGTATAGGGTACAGCTAGATGACTTGGTGGATTGAGAGCAAACTTAGAAACAAAAACTCCTAAAATAAAATCTTTTGATGCTTCTTAGCTGTGTGACCCTGAGCAAATCACTTAATCCCCATTGCCTAGCCCTTATTGCTCTTCTGCCTTGGATGGAAGGCAAGGGTTTCACTAAATATACTTATATATTTATTTTTATTTATATGTTATATAATATACTGATATATTTATAATAATATATTTATTTTTACTCTGTTATATATCTAATATAATAATAATATATTATATTTGATATGTACATAAATCTACAGAGAGGTATTTTTAAGTATCAGATTTTGAAGACTGACTTACAATTATGGTTTGCTATCTGCTCTGCAGATTATGTGTATGCCTCTGATTTATCCGGGTAAGCTGATCAACCTCACAGCTAGAAAGTGCCCTAGACCCCCCAGAATCTGAGAGTTGGAAGGGACCTTAGATGGCAGCTAGTCCAACTCAGACATGACTAGGAATCCCCTCTAGAATTTCCCTTTATGACACTTCATTGTCTTCCAGGGATGATGAGTGGATTAGAAGATAAGGGAGACAATTTCATTTCAATGTACCTTCGGACTTTTTCTAACTGCCAGCTATTGCTAAAAACCAAAACAAAAATGACTTGCCTGTAGAAGCTAAGAATAAAGTTGACTCTAAGTTGCTCATGTCAAGAAGGGTCCTGTGCCTTTCATGCAATAAGAAATTGTGGCAGCTATTCTAGTCTTGTATGCCCAGATCATCAGGCACAAATTTGGGCATCGGCCCAAGTCAATTCCGATGGAATAACAAAGCCCAAAAGTCCCCTCCTTTCTGCCCAATCTGTATTTAGACTTGTTTTAGTTGGATCATAAAGGCAGATAAAAGTCACGATTTGGGTCCAGTGATGTCAGGCAATGATATCTAGGATCTGGAAAGAAAAGTTCTTTCCTTCTGGTCACGTGAGCAGGGAGCTGCCTCTAAATAAACATCTCACACTAAGTCATCACTTCTATTACCCTGGGAGCTATGACATCACCAAAACCAAGAGATTTCCCCACCAATCTGAGTCAGGGCAAAGCCTGGCCCTGAAGCTTCCATTGCTGAGCCTGAAGGAAGCCTCCTACTTCAAGGATAAGGCATGACAAAACCTGCCCAAGAGCTGGGGGAGCAAGGAGATTTGACTTGCCCATCTGGAATAAAAGCTAACACTTATATAAGACTTTAAGGTTTGCAAAGCCTCTTAGGTGTATTATTTCATTTGATTCTCACAATAATTCTGTGAGGTAGGTGCCATTATTCTCCCCATTTTATAGTTTAAGAAACTGAGTCCAAAGAACAATTAAGTGGCAGGGCCAGGGGCACAGAGTTTTAGTTGAGATTTGAACCCATCTTCCTGCCTGGAAGTCCAACCCCCTGTCCTCCCCCCAGCTACCTAGCTTTTATCAGGAAGGAAGCTTTCTAAAGGTGACAGTAGAATGTGTGATGCACAAATGTGCAGGAGACCCAGGAGGCTCTCCCCAGTCCTCTACCAGACTGGAACTCCCCTGATCTTGGATGAGTAGTCTGACATATTGCAGCCTGACAGTTACCCAGAGCCTGCAGAGGCTGCCTAATTAGAGCCTCAGTGAGAAAATCAGCCCCAACTGGAAGTTTGCTTCTCTCTTCCTCTCTGGCCACTTTTTCATTTTCCTCCTCCCCCCCCCCCCCCCCCCCACTGCTATTTTCTCTCTACTTCTGCACACCTTCCCTCCTCCCCACTAGCTGTGCCTCATGAGAGAGAAGAATGAGGAGCAAGTGTGTGGGCTGGGAGAGCATGATTTAAACCTGGGAACTGGAAGAGGGGATGCTGATTTCTGCATCCCTAGCTCAGGAGTGGAAGAAAGAGAAAGGACTCCAGAAAGCTCCCTTTGTACAGTACCCTTTGTACTGGAAGGAAGGAAGGAAGGAAGGAAGGAAGAAAGGAAGGAAGGAAGGAAGGAAGGAAGGAAGGAAGGAAGGAAGGAAGGAAGGAAGGAAGGAAGGAAGGAAGAAAGGAAGGGAGGGAGGGAGGGAGGGAGGGAGGGAGGGAGGGTCCTTTGACCATCCAGAATCTTTTCTTAATTTTTATATGAGGAAAAACTGTTGTTAACAAAATCCCATTTTCCATTCCATGTGGAAGTCTCAGCACCAACCCCCAGGCCTCTAGATAAGAAGCTTCTCTTAAGTGTACACATGTTATTAGAAGTGCTTGATCAGAGTGTCAACTCATGAGGAGCTAAGAGCATTAAGTGGTTCCGTCTGTCACATCACCTCCCCTGGAATCTGACCATAATCTGGTGAAAATGCTTCGCCCACTTTAAGGGGAATTTCCTATCAGTTGAATTGTTTTTCCTACTTAGGATATCTCCACAAAGACTTTACTAATTGGTGGTACAATCATTTGGTATTAACCAGAGCTGTGTCTATATACATCTGTGTGCAGAGAATGTATTATATATTAAATAATTCCCATTATACATTATAAATGTAGGTGTGTACATGTACGATTGGAATCATCATCTTCCCTTAGTCTTTACTCTATGTCCCACATGCTTACGTATTTGAGTATGTGCAAGTTATCTTTTATCATGGAGACTCCTGGGAGAGAGAGGTCAGGACTCAGTGACTTAAATAATCACAGCCAAAGCACTTAAAATCTATTATTTCCCCACCAAAAAAAAAAAAAGTACCTGTTAGTTGAGGAAAGGAATGAGCCCAAACTTTATATGAACATTTGCAGCGCTGTTCTGCTGATACAATCAGCCATCCAGGACTAAAGAGCTCAGAATTGTTTCCAGTCAGCTCACCATGTGAAGAAGAGGAGCCTTTCAACTGGTGACTTGGCCAGAACTGAGAATGCTTATACTAATTGGATGATTCAGTTTGTTTTCTGGTTCTATTCAAATGCAGAGACAAGGAATGAGCTCATGGACCTAGCTTGCTTCTCTCACTTTGTGTTTACCCTTTCTTGATCTTCCATCAAAGTATATTGGGCTAGGCTTAGATCTTATGAGCTCTGAAAGGTCAAGAGTATGAGCCAAAAGTGGTCCAGGAACTGGGGTTCCTGCCATATTGTCCAGAGAGCCAATCCTAGTCAGGAGTGAAATCCTAAGGGACCTGCTGGACCCAGTAGAGCAGGGGACTGAAGGCAGTCAAGAGGGAGGAACTGTGACTCATCCATTGTCCAGTGGTGAACTTGGTGGGACAAATTTAGAAATTGCTTTAAGTTTGAACCTACTGTCCCCAAGGCCAAGGTGGTATAGGGGAGAGTGTGGCCCTCAGGAAATGCTTATGGTTCTTTGTTCTTGCTATATCTTCTCAGTAATATCCCTTTGTAAAAGCTAATTGATTGAAAAAACTGAGGGCATTCAACACTTGAGGGTATTCATGATATAAGATATACTGTGTAATTGGCCATTAATATTGGAAGAACACACTAGAATGGAGGCTGAAGCTGATAACATTAGGAAAAAAAGGAAGGGAGAGGGAGGAAAGGAGAACGAAAAAGAAAGGGGCAGAAAGGGAGGGACAGGAGGAGAGAGAGAGAGAGAGAGAGAGAGAGAGAGAGAGAGAGAGAGAGAGAGAGAGAGAGAGAGAGAAAGAGAGAGAGAGAGAGATCTTTACTACTCTAGGGACTCAGCTCATCAATTTATAAAAGGCTATATATTCACATTCCCAAATCTTACCTAAGGTTGAATTGGTCAAAATAAATTATAGGCATAGTTCCTGTGTTGGGAGCCTTGACCAGAAGCCAGCAATTCTACCTCTCTCCTACTTCCTTTCAGAAATTGAAAAAAAAAAAAAAAGCAACCAAGATGTAATTGGAATAATTCAAGGAAGGTGCCCCAGAGGAAGGATCATAAGGAATTGGAAGATGTTGTGAGCACCATTTTGTAACACACAAAAAATTCAATGGGCAGGACCAATATCAAGAATAGAAGGAGGGAAGATATCAATTTCTATGACCTCTCCATTAGTGGTCTCAGAGATCTACTGGTTTGGGCCAAGAAAGAGATGTTCACAAAGCCACCTGAAAAAAAAATGTATGTGGAAGGTTGGGTTGGACGATCCATGTGGAAAACATTGGAAAATTTAAATAGGTTGTCTAGAGGCCATATTCACACACATTCATCCTTCCATTAGAAATCTAAAATACTGAGCCCACTTGAGATAGAAGATGCTACTCAAATTACCAGGCTATCTTCTATTAATTTTGATTGTGTTGGTCAAGGGGTTTCTAACTTGCTTTGGTACATAACAAGTCTAGGCAAAATGTTTCATTACTAGCTAATGCTGAATTCTGATCCCCACATAATATTGAAAACTGCAATTATTATCTGTAGTACAAAACTTTGTGGATAAGGAAAAGAAAAATAAGTGCATATATCTCTTTTTATAGGAAAAAAATCATTGAATTATGCTATGAGTCTTTAAGACAAATCATAGTTCCAGTTGCTGGAACCCAATATTGTATGAAGACAACAAATAGTGCTGAGCTGATTTGGTCTCAGGAAAAAATCAAAACATATTGAATTGAATTGTTGAATGCTAAATTGAATATAGTTTTGTCTAAATCAGGGGTTCTTAGCCTTTTTTAGTATGTCATGGGACTCTCTGGTACACAAATGTATTTCTTCCTCAGAATAATATTTTTTAAATGTGTAAGATAAAATAAATAAGATTTTAAAAAGTAACCAAGTATATTGAAATACATTTATTTAAAAAAAGGTTTTTAAAGTCCATAGAACCGGGGTTAATAAAAATATGGTCTAGATTATATTTTAAGGTCTCATGCCATGTCCTCAGAGGAAATAAAAATAGACTGTGAAGATTTCTTTGAATTGTGTAGCTTAAATTAATATCAATCTTTGATGTGCTATGAAGGGCTAACTCCAAATAAAAACCAACCCTTGAATCCAGAATTGTTCTAAGTCACATAAGAGAGTTTTCACTGAAATCTCCTCTTCCTCTTTACATCTCATTCATTTTCTTCATTGACCATCTGACATATTGTTGCTCCCAACTCCATGTTTGACTTTGGAACTTTCCCCTACGTGTTTATGATCCTGAAATGTCTTATATTATTACAGATATCTTAGAAGCAGGTCAAAGAGTGAATCATCACATGAGAGAGCAGCTCCAGTGGCTTTTCCACGTGGACTATCAATCTGGGAGTTTTCACACAAGCCAAGACTGGTGACCCATTGTGTCTATCCAAAACAAAGAACAAGTATTATCTATAACTGGGATAAACTTGAAGCTTTCCCAATAAGATCAGGGATGAAGCAAGGATATCCATTATCACCACTATTATTCAATGTTGTCTTAGAAATGCTAGCTATACCAATAAGAGAAGAAACAAAATTGAAGGAATAAAAATAGGCACTGAGGAAACAAAAACTAGCAGATATCTTGGCAGATAATATCATGGTATATTTAGAGAACCTTAGAGAATCAACTAAAAAATTAGTTGAAAAAATTAACAACTTCAGCAAAGTTGCAGCATACAAAATCATCATTAGCATTCCTATATACTATCAATAAAGCCCAACAGGAAGAACTAGAAGAGACACTCCATTTAAAATAACTGCAGACAATATAAAATGCTTGAGTCTACCTGCCAAAACAAACCCAGGGACTATATAAACCCAATTATGAAACACTTTTTACCAAAATAAAGACAAAGTTAAACAATTGGAGAAATATTCATTGCTCAAGGGTAGACCAAGCCAATATGGTAAAAAATTACAATCCTAAATTAATTTATTTTTTCAGCATATCCCAATTAAACCACCAAAGAATTATTTTATAGAGCCAAAAGAAATCATAGCAAAATTCATCTGAAAGAACAGTCAAGAATATCAAGGAAATCAATGAAAAAATGTGAAGAAAAGTGGCCTAGTTGTATGTGATCTCAAACTGTACTATAAAGTGGTAATTATCAAAATAACTGACACTGGCTAAGAAATAGAATGATGAATCAGTAGAATAGATTAGGTACACAATGCACAGTAGTAAATAATCATAGGAATCTTATGTTTGATAAATCTAAATATCCAAACTCACCATTTGACAAAAATTGGTGGAAAAACTGTAAAGCTGTTTGGAAGGAACTGATATCATAAGTAAAATAAATAAATTAGGGATGTATGGAAAACTTACTTATCAGATCTTTAGATGAGAGAAGATTTAATAACCAAACAACAGATACAGAGGATCACAGGAAGAAAACTGGATAATTTTGATTACATGAAATTAAAAAGGATTTGCACTAACAAAACCAATGCAGCCAAAATTAGAAGGAAATTAAGGGAGAATTTTTGGCAAATTTCTCCAATAAAGTCATCATTTCTCAAATCTATAGAGAGCAGAGTGATAAAACTAAGAGCTCTTCTCCAATTGATAATTTAATTGGTCAAAGGATATTAATGGGAAGTTTTCAGAAGAAGAAATCAAAGCTATCAATAGTTACAAGAAAAAAATGCTCTGAATCACTATTAACTAGAGGAATGCATATTAAAACATCTCTGAGATTCTGCCTCACATCTATCAAATTGACTAATATGAAAGAAAAGAGAAATGACAAATACTGGAGAAGATGTGGAAAAATTAGTACACTTGTGCACTGTTGGTGGAGTTGTGAACTGGTCCCGCCATTCTAGATAACAATTTGAAACCATTCCCAAAGAGCTATAAAAATGTGCATATCTTTGGACCCAGGAATACTACTACTAAGTTTGTATTCCAAAGAGATCAAAGAAAAGGGAAAAGGGCCTATATGTACAAAAATATTTATAGCAGCTCTTTTCGTGGTGACAAAGAACTGGCAACTGAGGGGATGTCCATTTATTGAGGAATTAGCCAAATGTGGCATATGATTGTGAAAGGATATAATTATGCTATAAGAAATTAATGGTTTCAGAAAAACCTGGGAAGGCTTATATAACATGCAGAGTGAAGTGGGTAGAACAAGAAGAATACTGTACACAATAACAACAATATCTTAAAGATTATGAACTGTGAAAGAATTAGCTACTCTGCTCAAGACAATGATCCAAGATAATTCCAAAGAACCCAGGATTAAAAAATGCTATCCACCTCCAGAGAGAGAACTGATGAACTCTGAGTACATATTGAAGCATACTTTAAAAAAAAATCATATTTTCCTGGTGCATGTGTTTTCTTTTGCAATATAGCTTATGTGGAAATACAGATATCTCATCTCATGTATAATCAATATCCATTTGCTTACTTTCTCAAGGGGTGAGGAAGGACTGAGTTGGGAGAGAATTCAGAACTCAAATTTTTAAAAAAGTGAATGCTAAGAATGTTCTAAATGTAATTAGGAAATAGTTAATTAAATAAATAAAAATATATATTTAACAAAAGACTAGTGACACGCTGATGAGTGTAGGCTTAAAGGAATGGTGCACTGGCCTAGTTGAGGTAGTTTGAGTCTCCTTCATTTTCTCTTTTTGTGTCTCTATTGTGTGGTGCCTAATAAAAAAACTTCTCTGTAGATCCCCACAAGGTGTTCATTCTCTGATTGACCATGTGGGTCTGCGATCCTGTCCAGAGACTCAATATATCACACAGTGAAAAGGGAAACTAAGCAAGATCTTTGTACTTTCATCCAAAGAGCTGCTTATTTGATTTAATCAACCGAGCTCAACTTTGTCATCCTTATAAAGTAGTACCTGAGTATGGGCATCACAACAAGACCAATGGGATAAAGTTGATGCATGCTGTAAATATAATTAATCACATGTCATATATCACCACTAGGTGACAGAAAGTCAGGTGTCCATTATTGGCATTGACCATCAGTCAATATCTGTTCACCCAGGAATATGAATAGAGAGGAAAAAAAGACCAAGGACAGCAAGCCAGGGGGAAAACCAGGAGGTCTGGAAGAGAGCATCAAGGTTGAATGGCTACCAGGATGAAAGTAAGGAAACACCAGAGTTGGGTCAAAATTTTTGGCCATCAGGAATGGACCTAAGATGATACAAAGAGTCAAGAATGAGCAGGAATAAAATATGCTAGAGCACTTTGGTACATCAAGAGAAATAAGTTTATCCCAGAGTACTAGCTCTAGTACTGGTCATCCTTCCTTCTCTTCCTACATGTTTCAACCTAGCAAGACTCAGGATCCAAATATTTTTCTTTATTTTAGGCTTCCCTGTATTTGCTTTTTTGGTTGAATTAAAATTGAATAACCAAGAAAAATGACCAAAATGCTTGGCTAATTGGAATTTTTTCTGTTTCCTTTTGAAAGAAACATGCAAACTATAAAAAGATAATATAAGAGGTTTTTTTAAACTAAAATCTTGAGAGAGGAGGTTTCTGGGATCATCATACATCTAATCTAATTCACTCTACCTCTATGTCTACAATCCCTCTGTTGTACAATGAGGACTGAAATTCAAAATCCTTCATCATCAATCATGTTGGATACTCTGATATTTTAATGAGTCAGTAATCTAATTCAATTTAATAAACCCTTATTAAGGGGCTACTAAATGCAAGACACTGAAAAAACAAAGACTAAGAATAGAGTTGTCATTGCCCATGGCCATATGAGCTGTCCATCAGTTTTCCTGACTCTAGCTACATGACCAGCTCATTTCCCCCCATGCCAATCATACATATTTTCTTCACATTTTTTTCTCTTGGAAAATTCTTCACTGATGATTGGTACAGACTATTCTTTTCTTCCATGTACCTCTTCCTTGTCCTTTGGTTGACATTACTTTAGTTCTTCAGAGACCCTTGTATTCTATCACTCATAGCCATATATCATCTCCAGAAGAATATAATTCTTTAAAAGATGGGTCTCAAGTGATTTATGTATTTTGATACAGCAATCCCACTACTGGACATATGCCCTAAGGAGATCAAAGACAGAAAGACCTCATATATACCAAAATATTCATAGCAACACTTTTGTGATAGCAAAAATCTAGAAATAAAATAGATGCCCATCAATAGGGGAATGGCTAAACAAATGAAGACAGATGAGTATAATAAAATACTACTACACTGAAAAAATGGCAAATATGAAGAATTCAGAAAAATATGGGAAGGTTTTCCTAACTTGATACAATGAACCAAATAGAACCATGTGAACAGTCTACTCAAGAATTACAGTAATGTGAACCAAAGCAACCTTAAAAGACAGACAACTTTAACCAATTATAATGACTGTCTCAGTCCTGAAAAGAGATAATCATGAAACCTACTTCTTCTCAGGGAGAGATGGGAAGACTATGAGTATGGAATGAAGTAAATGTTAGAAGATACGGTAGCAGTGTTGGTGAGTCAGCTGGTTGGGTTCAGAGATTTCCAGGAACAAAGAAAATCTCATACTAGGCTGATCTAATTACAGGATTAATTTCAATTTAGTGGATATTCTTGTTCCTCCATAAAGGAAATAAACCATATAAATATATATGTATATATATATATATATATATATATATATATACACAGATATATAAAAAACCTATCATCTTAAAATCTTAAATATGGTTCCTCTTAATGGTAAATTCAGGGTCCTATCATTGTCCTATTGCAAGGTTGTTCAAGATGTATAAATTTACATCAATTCTGAGCTGTATATCTATATTAAAATTGGATTAGATGGCCATCAAAACTATCTGTTACATTTTCAAGAAATCTTGCATGATTTTGACTTCTGCATAGGAGATATCATGATGGAAGAGAGCCTTCAAGACAGTACACCTATCAGATTGGCTAAAATGATAAAAGGGCAAAATGACAAATATTAGATGAATACACTGTTGGTAGAACTGTGAACTAATCTAACCAATTTGGAGAGCAATCTGGAATTATGAGTTAAACAACTATAAATACCTTGGGGCAGATAGATGGCTCAGTAGATTGAGATCCAGGACAGAGGTAGGAGGTAGTGGGTTCAAATCTGGTTTCAGACACTTCCTAGTTATATGACTCTGGATATGTTACCCCTTGCTTAGCCTTTAACACTCTTCTGCTTTGGAACCAATACACAGTATTGATTCTAAGACAGAAGGTAAGGATTTAAAAAAACAAACAAACCTGTATATACCATTTGGCCTGGCAATGTTGCTATTAGGTTTACTTCCTAGGGTGACCAGGGGAAAAGGAAAAAAACCTTTATCTTCTAAAATATTTATAGTAGTGTTCTTTGTGGTGGCAAAGAATTGGGAATTGAAGGGATATCTATCAATTGGGGAATGGTTGAACACATTGTGGCATATAATTGTGATAGAATGCTATAATCAATTTAATTTTTTTTAAATCCATGAAAAAACTTATATAGAAGTAAAATCAACAGAACCAAGAGAACATTATATACAGCAAGAGAAATATTGTTTGAAGAACTTGTATATGTCCACCTCCAAAAAAAGAATTGAAATAGAAATAAACAAGACATAGTTTTTAATATACATATATCTTTTTGTCAAATGATCCTTTCTATAGTATGGAAAAGTAAGGGTGGGTAGGAGATACCTGGGAGTTTTTATTTAAGAAGCAAATTGATTTTAAAAAAAAGACATTTGACAATAAATGTTGAGGGGATGTGGCAAAATTGGGATGCTAATGCATTGCTGGTGGAGTTGTGAATTGATCTGGAAGGCAATTTGGAATTAAGCCCAAAAGACTTTAAAAGAATGCATGCCCTTTGATCCAGCAATACCACTACTAGGTTTGTATCCCAAAGAGATAATAAAAAAGGGCTGTACAAAAATATTCATAGCCACTGGAAGAACCTCAATAAACTGATGCAGTGAAATGAGCAGGACCAGGATAATATTGTTCACAGAAAGTAAAACATTATGGAACAATCCAGTGTAATAGTCTTTGCTACTAGTAGCAATGCAACAAGCCAGGACCCTCCTGAGGGACTTATGAGAAAGAATGCTATTCATATTGAGAGAAAGAACTATGGGAGTAGAAATGCAAAAGCAAAACATTTGACATCACTTACCACATGCATATATGGGTATGTGATTTGGGGTTTAGGATTTTAAAAATCACTCTAAAGCAAAAATTAATAATCTGGAAATAGGTATCAAGTCATAACATTTGTATGATCCAGTGGAATTGCTTGTCAGCTCTGGGAGGTGGGAGTGAAGAGGGGAGGGAAATAAAATGAATCATGGAAACATGGAAAAATATTTAAAAATTAAATTTAAAAAATGTTTTTAAAATATCTATGGATGTATTCTTTGTGGTGGCAAAAATAATTGGAAAATGAGGGGAATGGTTGAACAAATTGTGGTATATGATAGAGATGGAATACCATTATGCTATAAAGAATGATGAACTGCTTGATTTCTATGTGAAGGGGAAATAACTCCATGAACTGATGCAGAGTGAAATGAGCAGAACCAAAAGAACATTATACACAGAAAGCGAAGCACTATGGAATAATGCTATGTAATGGACTTTGCTAATAGTTGCAATGCAATGATCCAGTACAATCCTGAGGGGTTTATGAGAAAGAATGCTATCTACACTGAGAGAAAGAACTGTGGGAGTAGAAACACATTAAAACAACAACAACATATGACTCATTACTTGTTTATATGGATATAATATTTGGAGTTTTGGTTTTAAAAGATTACTCTACTAAAAAAAATGAATAATATAGAAATGGGTATCAATGATAACACTTGTATAACCCAGTGGAATTGCTTGTCAGCTCTGGGAGTGGGGAGGGAAGAGAGGAGGGAAAGAAAATGAATCATGTAAACATGGAAAAATATTTTAAAATAGAACTAATAAACAAAATCTATGGTTGAAATAAAAAATAAAGACATTCAATTCATAATCAACAAACTATAAGCACACTGAAGATCTTGTAGTCTCTATAACTTTATGACCAGTGAATAGCTTTAAAACTTGTAAAACTTCTACTTTAGAGTACCTTTTTGAAAAAGCCTTTTGTGGAAAATGCCATTTGGAAGTATGCCCTTTATATCTATACAGATTTTTCTATAATTTTTGTTTTTAGAGATAGGGAGAGTAGACATGTAGATTAGTATGTTTTGATAATTTCTCATTTGCCTTTTTAAATATAATATCTGAGATTTCCTCACATATACCTGTGGTATCCTGTCCTCTTTAAAATACTTTAAGAAGTAATCCTTCATTGGCCTCAAAATTATATCACCTCTAGGAAAGACTTTCCCTTGGTATATTTTCTCTAGTCCATTATTCTTCCTATCTTTGTTTCAAAATTCTCATATAGCAGTTCTGGAACTATGGTAGAATCTATTTCTTTTTTCTTTTTCTGTTGTTTGCTCATATTTGCCCCTTCTTTCCTCCCTGTAGTTGCCTGCTCTCTTGCTCCTCTCACTATGTGCTGGATCTGTGGGTTTGGGTTTTTCTGTCAGTCTTCACCCTTGCAGCTTAGTCAGCAAATCTCTCAGAGCAGTCTCTGGGGGAGGGGTGTTGGAACTTGAGCTTCTGTGCCCTCTGAAGATTTGATGAGATTAAGCCCAGCAGAGTTGAACTTGCAGAGCTGGATGTGCCCTGAGACAAAAACCTCAGGGTGTGGGGGGGTCAATATGGAGTGTCTTCACTGCTGCAACTAGGCTGCCTCCTCTGTGCTTCTCCTTGAGCTGCCTCCCAGGCCACCATGTTTAAAACCCTGAACCTGGCACAGGTTCTCAAGACACTCCCTCTAGACTAGCACCCTTGCCCCCTCACACCCCCCCGGAGATTCCAGCCACTGCTGGAGGCTCAGTATTGTAAGTGGGGGAGGGGTCCTGTGATCTTCCTTCTTCTTTCCCCTTAAACCCAAGTGTTCTCAAATTCAGGCATTGGGGGGGGGGGGCATACCTTTTAAGTTGAGTCCAGCAGGAAGGTTCCTTAGCTCTGTCCTATCGTTAGAGTTGGTTTTCAGTCCTGTAGGAGCATTTGGTTTTTAATTAGTGAGGAAGGGTTTTCAGAAGTCTGAAGTTTCACTACCTCTATGCCACCATCTTGTCTCTTCCATCTATGGTAGAATCTAAATGTGGTACATCTATTATGAAAAGTATTTTTCATAAGTGAAAATAGTTGTTTTTTAATCCTTACATATGTGTTTTCCAGTCTCCATTTGTTTCTTGTCCATTAGTTTATTGCTCAAATGCTCTTAGAATAAACTTTACTTAGTTATATTTCTCACTAAGCTTACTATAAACTTCTTTTTCTTCCACTGTTTTTGGAGGCAATCTTCTATCATCTTCCTTTGTAAGATGTCACAAAAAAGTTTACATTCTAAACTAGGATTGTTTTTAGCTTCCAAATCTCTTCATTTGGCAAAGAGATCAAATGTTTGCTGGCTGAGGTTTCTTGGCTTTTGGTTGCCTTCTTAATGCAACTGATTTATTTCCACTAAATACCCTTAGGAAATGGTAGTCTTTGTTGCTATCCATTCTTTTATCCATTTCCCATTTCTTGGTTTCAATGGTTTATTTAATTAGGTCAGTTTAGCATTACCCCAGTTGTACACTATTGCTTCTTATGTGTACTCTTCTAATTTGATGTCAGTTCTTATCTTTGCTCTAATAAGTCAGTGGTCTATGATCTTTATTGTTAGACATCCCCCACCTTTGTTTTTAGAATCAATTCTGTGTATTGGTTCCAAATACTAAGAGTGGTAAGGGCTAGGTAATGGGGGGATAAGTGACTTGCCCAGGGTCACAAACCTAGAAAGTATCTGAGGCCATGTTATTAGACCTTTAAAGGAACATAATATGACTTTTGACATATGCATAGGAAATATAGGTTAGAAGGGAGCCTTTGATGTATATAAAATGAATATAAGGAAGCAAATAATCATTTGCATAGTGCCTACTGTGAATCTTATGTTCCAGACACTATAGTAAGCATTTTATTTTATTTTTCATTTTATTTAATTGATTAAGAAAAAATTTACATGGTTATATGTCATATTCTTTCCCTCCTCTCCTCCCACCCCCCTCCAGTAGCCAATGCTCAATTCCACTGGGTTTTACATATATCATTCATCAAGACCTATTTCCATATTATTAATATTTGCACTAGGGTGATAATATAAAGTCTACATCCCCAGTCATATCCCCATCGACTCATGTGATCAAGCAGTATAGTTGTTTTTCTTCTTTGTTTCTACTCCCACAGTTCTTTCTCTAAATATGGATAGCATCCCTTCTCATAAATCCCTCCGAATCATCCTGGATCATTGCATTGCTGCTAGTAGAGAAGTCTACTACATTTGATTGTGCCACAGTGTATCCTTCTCTGGGTATAAGATTCTCCTGATTCTGTGTACTAAGCATTTTAAATATAATTTTAATCTCATTTGATCCTTATAACAACCCAGGGAGGAAGGTGTTTTTATTGTCCCCATTTTACAGATTAGGAAACTGAGGCAAACAGAGGTTAAATAACTTGCTTAGAGTCACATGAATAGTAAGTATCTGAGGCTAGATTGAACTCATGTCTTCCTAACTTCAGGTCAAGAACTACCTGCCCATTGTGTCATTTAGCTGCCTGATCTACACAAGTAATTTAGAAATGGATCCTTCTTCATCTTCTAGTCATTAACTAGTTATTAAAATGAATTCAATTTCATTTTTTTCTGATGAAATAATCTAGTGCCAGCCATAGATAATGCCATTTCATCCTAATCTCAAAGAAATTATTTATACTGTATAGGTACGGAGTTTCTGTGTAATCTACAAATTTGGGGCCTTTTCTCATTTCTTACTCCTAAGTGTTACTTTCCAATATATATTTTTGCTATCCTCCCCTGAGCCCACCTGTAGGCCCTTTTCCTGTGCTCTCTCTCTATATGCACTTTCTCAGTGATCTCATCCATTCTCCTGGGTTCAATTATCTCTATGCAGATGACTTCTAAACTTATATATCCCTATATATTTCTCCCTAGTCTCTCCCCTGAGTTCCAGTACTGTATCACAACTGCCTATTAGACATTTCCGACTGGATATCCTGAAGGCATTTGAAACTCAATACATCCCAAACAGAACTCATTATCTCTTCCCCAAAAGCCACCCCTCTTCCTAACTTCCTTAGTTCTGTCAAAGGCACTACTTTACTACTAGTCACTTATATTCATAATCTCAGAGTTATCCTCAACACCGAATTCCCCCTAAAGCATCCCATATACAATCAGTTGTCAAGTCTTACCTGATCAACCTCCACAGCATCCACTCATACCCATTCCCTTCACAGCCACCTTAGCTCAGCCGTCAGTACCCCTTGCATCTAGTGTAACAGTAGCTTTGTCATCTCCCTCTCCTCTGATCCATCCACACCCCAACCCCATGCCAGACAAGTCCAAAAGCACAAATCTAACCACATTACCCCTCTGCTGAAGAAGCTTCAATGGCTCACTGTTGCCCACAGGATAAAATACACATTCACCTGTTTAATTTAACCATCAGGTCAAAAGGTGTTGACAGCTGCTTATATACTCCAGGTCAGTTCTGATGATATATACACTGGAGAATCCCACACATTCATCTGGTGATCTGTAGACCGTACTGTGGTAGAAGTGCTTCGTATTATTTTCTTTCTCTCTCAGGGTCTCAGCAACCTTCTACTGCTCATCTCTGCCTTTCTCTATCATACAATGCTCACTGGTTGTCACCGGCTGATGATAATGATGATGATGATGATGATGATGATGATAATAATAAAGGAGGAGAAAAAAGGGGAAGAGCAGGGGAAGGAGGGGAACTCACATTTATTTAGTACCTTCTGTGAGCCAGATACTGTGGTAAGTGGCATGGGATCCAAGGATTCCCTCTGAATACCTCAAACCCCAGAAATGTTCCTGGTCAAAAAGGACACAGACAATTCCCTTCTGATCCCTGAGAGCCCTAGATCTTCAATTGTCATAGATATGCACCTACGGGTTCCACCCTGATAAACACAGAGTGGTACCTAATCTAATCATCCCTTAAACTCCACAGATCATCCCTTGTGGTCTCTCCAACTTCTCTTATACCTCCCCCATCCCAACAAATCACCCCATTCCTGATTCATCCCATCCCCCCACTCTGGTCATGTAGACCCTGTTGTCAAGAGGTTAGTATAAATATCCCACCTGCACACTGTGAAACTCAGCCATTCCATTTGATTTACATTCAAATGAATAAATCTCTTTTATTTTTAAGTAGCTATTGGAGCATTCTTGACAAAGGGTGCCTGTCCAGATCCAAGGTCTTACTTCAAAGCTCTCCCACAACATTAAGCACTTTAAAAATATCTCATTTGATCCTTACAACAACCCTGGGAGGCAAGTGCTGTTATTATTCTCCATTTTGTAGATGAGGAAACTGAGGCAAACAGAGGTCGAGTGACTTGGCCTGTGTCAACCTAGCTAGTGTCTGCAGCTGGAATTGAAATCGGGTCTTCCTGACTCTAGGTCCATTGCCACCTAACCAACTGTCCCATGTATGGATTTATCCAATTGGAAATTAGTTAGTAATTCGGAGTCACCATCTCCTGACCAAACTCCACCTCATTCTTTGACATCACCATTCCTCAGTAAGCATTAGCCACATGAGCCAAGCAGAATGGATTTGGCTATCCATAGAAGTTGGCTTAAAGTGCTTGGGTACTCACTGCTGCCTTTATACAATCAAGATGGACTTGAAAAGCAACTAGTACATAATAAAAGGGAAACAATGCATAATTAAACATCTCCTCAGTGACTGGGAGCCCATCAGTTCTCTAGACCCAATCTAGCAGAGGAGGCATTGCCTTGAACTCAGGAATTCCAGGAAAGAAACAATTTTGATTTGTTTAGTTCCTCACAGCTGCACTCTCTTTAAAAAAAAAAATGTAGGGGAAGAGGGAGGATAGGAGAAGGAGAGCAAAAAAGGATCACTTCCAGATGGACAGGTCTTTAGAATGAAGAGGCAAGAACTGTCCTGCATTCATGGTCTAGAGAATTGATGGACACCAGAAAAGAACCAAAGCTCCCAGACAGATAAAGAAGGATTGGTCTTGGTTTTGTGCATCTTGTCTCAACTGGGACTTCTTATCTCATCTTGCCACAGCTTTAGTGAGGGAGGACAAGTGACTCTGATAAAGGAAAATGTGCCACCATCACCTCTGCCAGCCATGGCAACTTGTCCAGTTCTTTCTTGAGCAGGGGACTTCTTTGCTGTATCTTATTTCCTCTTGTGGCCATTTCCTGGAGGCAAGTAGGTGGCTAAGTGGATAGATCACTTGATGTGGAGTCAGGAAGACCTGAGTTCAAACTTGGCCTCAGATACTCACTAACTGTGAAACCCTGGGCATAGCACTTAAGCTCTGTTTGCCTCAGTCTACTGGAGAAGGAAATGGCAAACCACTCCAGGATCCTTGCCATGACCCATGAAGAGTAGATTATTACTAATGATGTAACAGCAAGGGATCACTTCCTCTCCATAGCAAAGGGAAAAGGCCAGTGAGAGAGCAAGGGTTTATTCCATCAATATTTGAAGCTTTTTACAATCTGGCACCAGCTTACCTTTCTAGGTACATATGATCACCTTTCCTGAATTTTTAAGTACTAGGCACATTCACTTACTTTCCATTATCTACACTTCCCCTACTATTTCCTAATCTTTGCCTGGAATGTGTCTCTTCTTCGCCTCTACCTCTTGTAATTCCTAACATCTTTCAAGGCCCATCTCAAGTCTCATACCGAATGTATTCCCGGTTGCTAAAGCCCTGCCAAACCGTGCCCCCCGACCACCCCATATAACAAAATATGCCCAGAGCAAAAGGGAAGGGACTTTTTTGTTTGGGTCTTTGTATCCCAGTATCCAGCTCATAGTAGAGGCTTAATAAATATTTCATGAATAAGTGGTCACTAAGTATTTTAAAGCATATGTTTATTTAATTTGTAGGTTCTTAGTGAGTTTTTCCATTGATTTTCTCTAGCTCTGGGGTTCTCAAGGGGTCTGTGAACTTGGATGGGAAAAAAATTACATCTCGATTTCAATATAATTGGTTTCCCTTTGCAGTCCTATGTATCTTATGCCTTTGAAAATATTCTGAGAAGGGATTCATAGGCTTGTTGGAAGCAAATTTCTCTCTCTATTATGTAGCTTTATTTTTTAACATCATCTCTCCGTGACCTGGAGGTCAAACAGCACTAAGTAAATTCAGGTATAGATGAACCCTCAAAGAAAGGAAGTTAAAGAACCAAGGAATCAATGAGACAAGAAGCTGATTCCACCGGCACTACCCCCCAAGATCCCACCCCCACCCCGACCAGATGTGATGTGTGAGAGTTAGTGGGTGGAGAAAAGAGCTTATAAGGTCAGACCAGGACCCTGTCTGGGTCTTCTGGCTGGAGATTTGAGAACTAAAGGAACCCTTGTCAGAGTTTAGCCACAGGTCCATCATGGCGGCCAATAAATTAGAACGCTAAGTATCTCTACCTCTCTCCTATCTTTCCCTCTCTTTACTACTACTACTACTACTACTACTACTACTACTACTACTACTACTACTACTACCTTGATTTAATAAAGTTATTAAGCTAATATCAGCCTTAGAATTTTAATTATTACAGGCTTCACTAGACTGCCAAAGGGGACCATGGCCCAGTAAAGGTCAAGAACCCCAGAGTAGCTCCTCCTAACAGGCATTGGCATATAAGCTGCAATTACATTTATGGCAGGTTTTTTTGCAAATACTCATGAGATGACCTAGTGTCTTATGAAATGACATTTCTTGTTGCCTCTAGATTTACCTTGAAATAAATGCCCTTATCAGTCTATCCATAGATAGACTGCCATCTACACTGCTGATTCGCAATGTGTCCCTAGGCAAGTCATTTAACATGTTTTTGCTGTAGCCAACTCTCTAAGTAGGTATCAGGATGTATGGAGGGATTTTCCTTCCCCAGGAATTGTCAATTGTGACCTGCAACACTCCCCAGAGCCTTATGAATCAGATAGAAATTCTAATTGGGAAATGTAACAATTAAATTTATGTTTTGACTCAATATGAGAGTTATAAAAGTGGTCACCATTTATAAAATATTAGCCCCTAAGTCAAAATTACTGTAAGCAGCTTTTATTTACATCAAGGTAGAGATAGTAAAAGTGGGAAATATAGGAAGGAGACAAAGCCTGATCTAGCCTATCAGCCCCAGCCCTAAGTGCTGTTCTGGTGAGGTCTGGCTCAGCCCCCCACAGGGGCTTCCCCAAGTCCAGATCTCCACGTGGATTTCCTGATAGTCCTCAGCCAGAAGCCCTGATGTTCTCTTCAGTCAGAGTTCCACCAATATAGAATAACTCCAAGGAAAAGCATGCCTCTTCAGCTCTACTCACTGATGCGGAATCCAAGGGAAGAGTCTCTCTGAGGAACCATTTTCTCCAAAACCAAGGAAGGAAAGAGAACCCAGAAAATGTTGGTCTCTTCTTTTATACCCCTTTTATCCATTTTATTTCCTGTCTCTCCTTCTCCTCACAGAAACCAATTGATGTCTTTCAATTTGCTTAGCACTGCCCAGGGCTGGGAAGTGCCTTTTGGAGGTGAGAGTTTTCTTTAGTAAGTGACTTGTGAATTCTCTTATTTAAGTGTTAAATAGGAGTATTTTAAGTTCTTATTTGCTTGAGTTAAAGGCTGCTGATAGATTACATTAAAATAGACAAAGAATTAATTCTCTCTTCACAGAAATATTCAAGAAAATAAATAAAAATACAAGGAATGTAGATAATGTTAACATGTGGTTTTCAAAGTCATTAGGCTGCCTACAGGGATCCTTATATGTGCCTTAATGGCCGCATTTCTATTTGAGTTTTGTATCACTGACCTTCACCAATGAAATCACATGCCTAGTTCCTACTCTCTGTGCTCCCTATACACTATTAAAAAGAAAAAACATACATATATATGTAGTATATATATTATTAGTATAAAATATGTATTAGTATAAATACTTACAATATATTTGTATTTTATAGGTATTGTATAAGAAGTAGGGATTAGATAATTATATCTAGTATATATATATACTATATAATTATGTAACAAAATACTGTACATATACATATTCTATAACATATCCATATTACATGAATAACATATACTATATAATCATGTAATTGAGTCATATAGATATATCACATGTATAACATATATATTATATAATATATATTTCATGTATGCATATCATAAGAATTATTACATGTATATATTATATTATAATACATATAATATATGTGATTATCACATATTAGGTAATATATACTATGTATACATATATTAACACATATATTTTCTATATATAAAACCTATGTACTACTATACCATATATATTAGCAGTATATATATATACATCTCTAATGTAGATTCATAAAAATATATAATATATATTGGTAGTATATGGAGAGTAAGGATTACACAATTTTATAATAGAATACAATTCAGCATAATACAATATTATATATTAATATATAGTGTGTAGGTAGTGTATACTATTTATACATATATCAGTATATTTGTTATATATACTACTTATATACTAGTAAACTATATATTCATATATAGACACATAGTAGTAGTGTAGGAGTAGAGATTTATATAATCTATATTAGTAATATAGGTAGCATATAGGGAATAGGGAATAATTATATGTGTAGCTATTAATCAATAGACAATGATTCAATTATCATCAAATAACAATAATAGCTAGCATTTACATACTGCTTTAAGATTTGCAAAGCATTTAGAAAAATTATTTCATTTGATCCTCATAGCAACCCTGGGAGGAGGTAGATGTTATTATTCCCATTTTACAGATGAAAAAAGTGAAACAAGGAGAGGTATACATGATTTGCCGAAGGTCACACAACTCATACATTCGAAGGGAATTTAAACTCATCTTCTTAACTCCAGGTCCAGTGCTCTACCCAGCTGCCAGCTACTAAGGCAGGTAAGTGAAATAGCATGAGTAAGATATGTAATGATTAGCTAAAATAATTAATAGGCATTTAATTAATAATGCTAAAGAATAAATTAGCCAAATAGTGTTCAAGAAAGGGATCTCTAAGAAATTAAAGGTCATTGTCCATGCTCAAGGATGCCATTGTTTGTCCGTATGGATTCCTGTTCCCATTTAGGGTATAATCTCTTAGGAGAAAGAGACAGGAGACCAGGATTCAATAACTTGTCTGTGCTAGAGGCTGCACCCCTCTTCAAGCTCTTAAGAAATACCATTTGATGATTTTCTTCCATAGTATGTGTTCCCAAACTCCACTTGCTAGCTTATGAATTAATATCAGCCATTTCAGTATTCTCTATAGGTCATATTTGGGAAACTGTCCCGGGGTCTTCTGAATAAGTCGTCGTATGTGCGATGAGGGATGTGAGAAAACTCTTGGCTGGCTGGTGGGCACAGAGTACCAGAGGCCACTCTATTAACTGGGCCTCCTCCCGTGCTCACATAGTTCATATCTTGGGAGAGCAGAGCTGGTCACTAAAGTGCAAAAACAAAAGCATTTATTATAAATAACACTCGGTGACCCAGGAGTAAACACAGCTGTGCCCTGATGGTAAAATGTCAACTGTGCTCCCTCAGTAGATTAAAGAAATCGGTGCTTTATGGGGCCATCAGTTATTCTGTATATACACAGAAGGCTGGTTTTCTATCAAATTGTAGCACTTGGTGTATAAGGTTTCAGCCACAGGAATTGTATTAAGCAGACATGATTTACTAAAACACTTATTCTCAGTAGGTTATAATATTTTTAAATAAGGATGAAGGCAGGTCCCCCATTTGATCCTAAGTGATTTAAACCTCTTAGGGCTTCAAAACTTTTTTGCTGCCCTAGAAATGTTCGAAGGCCCCTTCCTACACATCCCCTGCCTCCCATGTCTGTTATATTTCTCAATACACTGGCCTAAGCAAACATCTGTAGGCAGATATCCAGGCATGCCATGAAGAAAACCACACATACATGCAAACAAAGCAAATCAGAGTTAATTGGGTTTTTAAAGTCTGCTCCCTAAAACTAGCTTCCTACTTTTTTCTTTTTCTTTTCTTTTTTTCTTTCTTCTCTTCTCTTCTCTTCTCTTCTCTTCTCTTCTCTTCTCTTCTCTTCTCTTCTCTTCTCTTCTCTTCTCTTCTCTTCTCTTTTCTTCTCTTTTCTTTTTGAGAGGAAGAATGGTACAGCAGACAGAGCACTGAGTTTGGGGTCAGGAAGATCAGAGTTCAAATTCTACATTTCTGACATTTACCAGCTATGTGACTGTGGACAAGCACTCAATGCCTTTGAACCTCAGTTTCTTCATCTGAAAAATGGCTATTAAAGTCATAAAGAGGCTTGAGTGAAATCATGTACCCACTGTGTCTTGCAACTTTTAGAAGTGCTATTAATACCAGATACTATTATTTAAGGCTTAGCTCAATGTGCTACAGTGCATCCTCTCAATAAGGAATCTGCTATGTGTCTAGGATGTGCTAGATCCCTGTTCTTGAGTCTAACAGAGAATAATTAGGTGCTAAGGAGAAAGTAGTTTCTATCCTGGAAACCCTTCTGATTGGAGGGCAGAGCCCAGCATAGCCATTTCTTTATTTCACAACCAGCTACCCTCCTTTGGACCTATAATTCTCCCAAATCTTCCCTACTCTCCCCTATACCAGCTTCCTTTCTGTATGTTTGTTGTCTTCTCCCTTAAGACTGTAAGCTCCTTGAGAGAGGGAGGATGGAAGTATTTTTGTTCAGTCGTTTTTCAGTCCTTCCTGATTCTTTATGACCCCATTTGGGGTTTTCTTGGCTAAGACACTGGAGTGGTTTGCCATTTCCTTCTCCAGCTCATTTTACAGACAAGGAAACTGAGGCAAAATAGTGAAGTAACTCACCCAAGGTCACAGAGCTAGTAAGTGTCTGAAATCAGACTTGAACTCATGGGGATGAAGCCTGGCACTCTACCCACCAGGTCACCTAGCTGCCCATTTATTAAGCATCTATTATGTTACAGGCACTACACTAAGAACTTCACAAATATTACCTCATTTAACTGCATCACAACCCTGGGAGGTAAATGCCACTATTATTCCCATTTTACAGATAAGGAAATGGGGGCAAACAGTGGTAAAAAGAAACTTATCCAGTGTCACAGTTAATAGGTGTCTGAAACTGAATTTGAACTCAGGTCTTTCTAACTTCAAGCCCAGTGCTCTATCCCACCCACCAGCTAGAACCAGAACTCACAAAGCAAGAGTTCTAGACCCTGACTTGCTACCTTAGTCAAAACATTTTTAGGGTCAGCGTTGCTTTAGACTCCTATTACTTTCCCCCCACAAATAAAGCAAGTTCATATCAGTCATTCCAACTGACTCTTGGCTAAAATGTGACCAGAG
The DNA here is from genome assembly GCF_027887165.1 of Monodelphis domestica. NCBI lineage: Eukaryota > Metazoa > Chordata > Mammalia > Didelphimorphia > Didelphidae > Monodelphis > Monodelphis domestica. The sequence goes on along the minus strand of NC_077234.1, from coordinate 91,514,044 downwards.
AATCATTCCAGGAGAAAACTATACTGGTAGAGCCCTGGAGCTGGCAGCACAAGTCAGGATTTGTTGGTGACTTTGAGCAGGGAAGTCCATCTTCATTTCTTCATCTCTAAGGACAAGAGGGTAGGGTTACCTGCTATTTAAAGCACTTGGAAAAAATATCAGTGGAGAGATGTAACATGTGGCATAAGTGTAAGTGGTATTTTAAGCACAGAGGAGTCTTCAATCTGGGGGACGCCTTTAGGCTGTTTCTAGGAAAAGTCATTTCTGTGGCTATTTGAAGGGAAAATAGCTATTCAGGTAGTCTTGCCACCCAGGTGAACGAGGCACAGTCACAAGCTTTATTAGAGTTTTGTTGTTCAGTCTTGTCAGACTCTTGGTGATCCCATTTGGGTTTTCTTGGCAATGATATTGGAGGGGTTTGCCATCTCCTTCTCCAGCTCATTTTACAGGAAATGGAGGCAAACAGGATTAAGTGACTTGCCTAGGGTCACACAGCTGTTAAGTGTCTGAGTCTGGATCTTGATTCCATTTCCAGAGTTCTAACCACTAAATCAGATGCTGTCCTGCTCAAAGAGAGGGGAGGGCTTAAGACCCAAGGGATAGCAGCAGTAGCTAAGGCAAGGTGACCAGGGCTTTCTCTCAGGGTACCAACATTTAGAGGACACTCACAAAAAACTCTCTCTGTAAGTAGAAACAAATGAGCTAAGCACCTGGTTAGCAGAAATATTTAGTTAATGTAAGAAGCTACCAGAGGCAGCTAGGTAGCAAAGAGCACTAGGCCTTGAGAATTCAATCTAAGTTCAAATTTAGTCTCAGAGGCTTCCTAGCTGTATCACCCTGGGCAAGTCATTTAACTCTAATTGTCTAGCCCCAATCACTAAGAAGGAAAGGAAAGGAAAGGAAAGGAAAGGAAAGGAAAGGAAAGGAAAGGAAAGGAAAGGAAAGGAAAGGAAAGGAAAGGAAAGGAAAGGAAAGGAAAGGAAAGGAAAGGAAAGGAAAGGAAAGGAAAGGAAAGGAAAGGAAAGGAAAGGAAAGGAAAGGAAAGGAAAGGAAAGGAAAGGAAAGGAAAGGAAAGGAAAGGAAAGGAAAGGAAAGGAAAGGAAAGGAAAGGAAAGGAAAAAAGAAAAAGAGAAAAGAAAGATAGCATATTGTGGCTTCCTTTTCAGCTCTTCTTTATCCTAGTCCCTCCCCATTAACTGGTCACCCAGGGGGCTGTTGGTGTCCTGGGATCCAAGGTCTCTCCTCCCCACCCAGGTCCAAGGTCCCCTATTTAGTTACGGTCCTGCTAGATAGTGTGTCGACATTCCAAATAATTAAGTTTGCTTTTAAAAGACTTTGAAGTTGTTCCAAGTTTCCACCTTGCTCACCAACTGACTCTGATTCTTTCCTAGCAAAACATAAAAAAAGGCTAGTTCCCTCAAATAATTCCATGTCATTATGACATTTTCACTGGCTGCACCCCCCACCAGTGCCTGGAATTTTCTTCCTCTTTGTCTCTGCCTTTCTTAAGGTCCTACTAACTACAAAAATATATTTTTCTGTCCCCCTTAAAGCCAGCTCCTTTCCTCCAAGATTATCTCATATGCTGCATATCTCTTGTTTCTATAGTTGTTTGCATGTTATCTCCCCCATTAGACTGTGAGCTCCTAGAAAAGTTATCTGTCTTTTTCTGTAACCCCAGGGCTTGGGACTTAGGGACAAAAACCCAAGAGATAGTAGGTGCTTAATAAAAATGTGTTGATTTAACTTCTTGATTTGATTAAATATTAAGTCAAATGACCTTTAAATAAATTATCTTATTGCTGCCATTGGTAACCCCCAAATTTATTTTAGACTTGAAGATTTCGTCTGCTTTAGGGTCCATTCATTTCTATCCCAGAATCTCGCTAGAGTCTGAGGGGATATTGTTATCAAAGCATGGACTGATTCTTGGCCCATAAACTTTTTTTTAACAACCCTTCCTTTCTATCTTAAAATTGTTAGTGAAAGATCAATTTCAAAGCAAAGAGAGTGATTTCCCCAGGGTCATGTGGCTAGAAAGTATCTGAAGTCAAATCTGAACCCAGGACCTCTCCTCCCCAGGACTGACTCTCTATCCACTGAGCCACTGAGTCCATAAATTTTTAAATGAAGGCTTGTGAACTGGATACAGTGGCAGCCTCTACCATTATCTTTGCACCATCATGGGTATTAACAGTTTTCTCAGGGGTAGCTAGGGGGCTCATTTTATTTATCTCAGAAATCTCCCATTCTGGAGGGATCTGGGAGAGGAATGGAATATCTTTCCCACCTCCCTCTTTCAAAGGGAATTTTTTCATCTGAAAAATTTCTCAAGATCCTTTGGTAGAGAGACAATATCTGGAACCAAATTCCACTGTAAGGATAGTATTATTACTATTCATTTCATTAGAGCAGCTTCCAATAGCCCTCACAATGTTTAAAAACAAAACAAAACACTCTGGATTAGAGGCAGCCTGTTGTAGTGGATGAATGCTAGATGGAAAGTCAGGAAGACCTGGGTTCAAAGTATGCGTGCCTCCAATACGTAAACTGAAACTGGGTGACACTGGGCAAGTCACTTAGTTTTTCTAAATCTCACCTACAAAATGAAGACACTAATTAGAAGTATGCAACATGCTTGGCAGGCCTTAAAGTATTGTGTCATGTCAGTCACTGCTAAAAGGAACTTTTGAAGGATGGGGTTAGTTCTATTTCATTCAACTCAAATAACTCTCATCTGGAAAGCCAATGGGAGATGATCCTTAAGGATAACTAGTTAATGATTAGGAAATCCTAATAAAGAGGGGCCTCTTCCCACCTATCGGTACCCCCATATCTCTCCTCCTCAAGGAGAACTCCCTTTGAAGTCAACAGGTCTTGATGCATTTGTACACAGGGATGATATGAGGGTGGGGTAGAGGCCAAAGAGAGGCAGAAGTTAAGCCCTTTCTAAAGGTAAAGGGAAAAAAGTTTTGGAATAAGGAGGAAGGTAGACTCAGTCTAGTCAAATATCATCAAATCCCATTTTCCCACACCCAAAACATTTTTCAATTCAATTCTGATTTTTCAGTTTTGAATTTTTTAATATTCAAATTTGATTTCAATTTCTGAATTTTCAATTTCATTTCAATTCAATTTTTTCAATTCAAATCTAAGGCCACATTTGCATTCTGTTCCTCCCTACTCCAGGGCTTTTTTTTTTTTAAACCCTTACCCTAGGTCTTGGAGTCATGTATTGGCTCCAAGGCAGAAGAGTGGTAAGGGCTAGGCAATGGGGGTCAAGTGACTTGCCCAGGGTCACACAGCTGGGAAGTGTCTGAGGCCAGATTTGAACCTAGGACCTCCCATCTCTAGGCCTGGCTCTCAATCCACTGAGCTACACAGCTGCCCCCTAGGCCTTTTCTTTTGAGGGAAAGGGGAAAAAGAGAAGTCATGGGTATTAAAAGTTTTCTCAGGGGTAGCTAGGTGGCTCAGTGGATTAAGAGCCAGGCTAGAGGTCCTGGATTCAGATTTGACCTCAGACACTTCCTAGCTATGTGATCCTGGACAAGTCACTTAACCCCCACTGCCTAACCCTTACTGCTCTTCTGCCTTGGACCCAATACACAGTATTGATTCTAAAATGGAAGGAAGAGGTTTTTAAAAGAAGACTCAGAAGCACCATTGAGATCACTTCTGGCAAAGGAATCAAGGAAGATATCACAAAGGATATGGTTACTTCAACAAGATCTTTAAGGAGAATAAAATGTCAATTTTTTTACCCGCTCCCTATTTACTTCAATTAAAGGTAGTTTTTATGAAATAGAGGGGCAGCTAGGTGATATAGTGGATTGGGCTCTGGGTTTGAAATCAGGAAGATCTGAGTTAAAATCTAGCTCCAGATACTTACTATGTGACCCTGGGAAAGTCACTTAAGCCTTCATTCCCTTACCTGCAAAGGAACTAGAAAAGGAAATGCCAAACCATTCCATTATCTTTGTCAAGAAAATCCCAAATAAACGGACACAATTGAAATACATGATATAAAATGGAATTTCACAAGAACGAATCAAGGCAAAAAAGAAATTCCTCCTCCATTGTTATTCCTTCCCATTGCTCGTTCAAAGTTTGCCCACAAAAAGGAGGCACTAGATTTTAAAAGTTGCTAATAGATCTCAACCCCTATCTGAGCAGTTGGAAGTTGTACTTAAATGGCTCCACACTGAAGTACGTGAATGTAACAAGCCATCCTGGAACCCAGCTGAGAATGCCAATTATAGGCTGTAAGCTGTGATGGAAACAGCGAATACTTCTTGACCCGTCTCCTTAAGTGAATGCCAGCTTTAGAAGAGCATGCCAAGGGTTTTTGTTCCAACAGAGCCAGTCTCTTGGGTAGACTCATAGGTGGTGTGACTTCATAGGACCAAGAAAACCCCTGTATAGCCCACATCGTTAAAAAAAAAATTTCCCCAACATTTTCTCTGCTTATTGATGAAATTTAATCATTAGAGATTTATGCCTTTAACTTAAAGACTTTATATGAAAATAAAACTAACAGGAATAATATACGAATAGGCAACACTCTTGTCACTTCTTCTTTAGTCTGGGTAAGTGTATAAGATCCTTTCCTTCATCCCTGTGTTGCTATTTTATTTTATTAAAAAACCCTTACCTTCTGTCTTAGAATCAATACTGTGTATTCGTTCTAAGGCAGAAGAGTGGTAAGTCAAATGACTTGCCCAGGATCACACAGCTAGGAAGTGTCTCAAGCCACATTTGAACCTAGGACCTCCCATCAATAGGCAGGCTCTCAATCCACTGAGCCACCCAACTGCGCCCCCTCCACCCCCCACCCCACCTCCCCGTATTTCTAAAAGAACATGAAGGCATAGGACATGGAAGGCTAAGAAAAAGGTAGAACCAAGTCATGACCTATTTCATTTCAGCAAATATTTCTAGCATCTTCCATGCATCCCCAGGGCCTAACCCAAAGAAGTGACTGTCCTTGCTCTCAAGGAGCATGCTCTCTAGTATATGTAGAGAATGGAGAGAGGGTCAAGATGATTCAAATGTGCAAATAAATAAAGAAGAGATCTGTCAGGGTGCCTGTAAAGTTGATTTTTTTCAGAAAGGGATAGTAGTGGATTTTTGGTAATTTACCCCAAGATTTTTTCCTTGAGAAAAAGCATTCTATTGAGAAAACATCAGTAATTTTCCTTTTTCCCTTTTCCAATAAAATCAACCACCCAAAATCAATACAAAATGACATTAAAGGCTCATAAACACCATTTGAATTACACCTAATTGGGAAACTCCCAGAAAGCCCCATGGAGAAGAGAATCTTGAATCTTAAAGGAGAGGAGTAGATGGTGAACAAGGGTGGGAGATGGAGACAAGGGAGTGAGTTTGTTTGAGGCATGTGCAAAGGTGTAGAAAGGAGGGAAGCAGGAGAGGCTTGGAATCTTTGCATGTATCCAGTCCCATACCTAGAACAAATTTTCCTTCCCATATCTCCATCAATTGACATCATTCTCTTCTTTCAAAGTTCACTTTCTCCATATTCTTCCATAAATCCTTCTTGGAATTTCCCAACAAAGAATCATTTGAATGATTTGGGAGGAATGGTAGACTGAATAATATAAGTGATCTGCTTTAGTCAAGATTAAAACAGTATTATGGGAGAGATAGGTGGCTCTGGATTGAGAGCCAGGTCTAGAGATGGAAAGTTCTGAGTTCAAATCAGTCCTTAAATACTTCCTAGATGTATGACCCTGGGCAAGTCACTTAACCCCCACTGCCTACCCCTTACTGCTCTTCTGCCTTGGACCCAATACACAAGATTGATTCTAAGATGGAAGGTAAGGGTTCAAAAAAACCAACCAATATTGTGGAATAAGTCCAAGACCATTAGGTGGCTTTGGGTACATTATGTATATAAGTAGCACTGCTGGAGCATATTGTCCTTATGCCATATACACAGATTACCAGAGCCCTCCTGGGCCCCACAACAAGCCATGAAGATGATAACAAGAACAGTAATAATGTTCATAATCTCCAACATTTCTATAACCCACTAAGATTTACAAAACACTTTGCAAATATTATCTCATTTGCTCCTTACAACAACTCTGTGAAGTAGGTGCCATTAAAGAACAAACCTTTACTTTCTGTCTTAGAGTTAATACTAAATATTGGTCCAGAGGCAGAAGAACAGTAAAGGCTAAGCAATTGAGGTTAAGTGGCTTCCCTAGGGTCACAGTGCTAGGAAGAGTCTGAGGTCAAATTTGAACCCAGGACCTCCCATCTCCAGGCCTGCCTCTCTAGCCAATGAGCCACTTGCCCCAAGTAGGTACCATTATAATCTCCATTTTACAGATGAGAAAACTGAGAGTGAAAACACTGAAGTGGCTTGCTGAGGTTCACATAATTAGCAAGTATAGAGTGGTATCTGAACTGAAATCTTCCTGACTCCCAAGTCTAGAACTCTATGTGCCATTTAGCTGCCTCTAAACTATGGTAGGGACAGATGATGATCCAAAGTCATCATCAAAATTTCATGAAAATGTAAAATCATAGAGTGTCAGAGCTAGGAAGGACATTTGAGGTTATGTTGACTGACCCATTCATTATACAGATGAAGAAACTAAATCCAACCCATGTTTCCATAGTTAGTTTATTGGCAAAGTTATAGATAGAACCCCAGGTCCCTTTGGTTCCAGAGTTGTTGTAGGAGGACCCAATGAGATAATATTTGTAAAGTTCTTAGCATAGTAGTAGTCTAGTACAGAGTAAGTACTTTCTAAGTGTTTATTGTCTTATTCTTTGTTCCATTACATTCCCAAATGGATGGCATCTCATCAATTCCCAAGTTCCCTTCAAAGACATGAATCATCATCCATCCTATGTGACTCTTGTCTGCCCCTTCAGTTTGTCCCAGAGAGGTCCACCCAACATGCCTTCCTCGCTTTCTACTCACATTCCCATGGGCTGTCCTCCCATCATTCCTTCCCTTCTCCATGGACCAGTCCATCTTATCTCACCATACAATTCCTTGATGACATTTTTTATTCACATTCTCCTTCAAGCCTCCTCATTGGTTATTTGTGGCAGCCTATTCAACCAATCAACAAACATTTATTACGTGCTTACTATGTGAGCTAAATAAGTACTGATGATATAAAAGGGAGAACCTCACACCCACCTTGCACTTCTCCATTTCCCCTCTATGTAGTATTAATTTTTTTTCAGTTCTCCAGAGATTCTGGATTCCTGAATTCCCACATCTTACTGCCATATGATCAGTCAGTTTACAAACATTTATTAAGAGCTTCTTATGCTTCATTCATGGTGCTCAGCCCTGGAGATTCAAAGAAAGGCAAAAACACTGTTCTTGCTCACAAGGTAATTAGTATTCTAATGAGGGAGAGAACATGTAAATAAATGTGTACATATAAGGGATAGATAGTATCAATGGAAGGTAATTGCAGAGAAAAGATGAGTGGGGGACACAGGGATGGATCAGAAAAAGTCCCCTAAAGGAGTGGGAATTTGAACTCAGGCCTGAAGGAAGCCAGGGCAGCTAAAAAGAGGATAGGAAGGCTCTTAGGCATGAGGAACAGCCAAGAGTTGTAATGTTGTCAGTGAGGAACAGCAAGTGATGCTGGATCCTAGAGCTCATGGAGGGGAGTAAACTATACATGCAGGAATGAAAAAGATGGCCTCTTTGCTTTCAAGGGAAGCTTGAGGTGATTAAAGGAACTTTGTAATTTCACAGCACCATACAATGTTAGACACACAAGGAACATGAAAGGTCACTTGGCTAAATCTTGGTGTAAAAAGAAGAGCAGAACTATGGATTAGGAGGCCTAGATTTGAATTCCATCTTTGCCACTTGTTTGCGATGACTGTGGGTAAACCACTTAATCTCTAGGAATCTCAGTTTCCTCATCTATAAAATGAGAATAAATCTCCATTAGCCTCACAGAAGATGCTTTCTAAACAGCAAAATGTCATATTTTTGTATATTATATATGTTTATATATATATATACATGCTATTATCTATGTACAGATGAGGAAACTGAGGTCACCCCTTCTTCTCCAACTTTGAAAGTGTTATCGTTTGTCCTCCTATCTCTGAGTCATACAACAAACAATATATTGGATTGAACTCACAGTCCATCCTGAGTACTACTCCATTGCTGCCACTAAGACCTGAGGACAATCTCATTGGGCTATATTACAAAGTTCCTCCACAATCTCTGTTTGTGAATAATGTTCCCCTGACATCACTAACTTCTCACGATAGACCTCTAAGATTCAAGAAGGGCTAAGAAAAATTTAATGGATCAGAAACTTTTTTGTTTGTTTGTTTTAGGGCAGAGACTGTTTTTTGGTTTTGCATCTTCAGTGCCTAGAGCAGCACTGGCAAAGTATTGGCACACATGCAGAGCCAGCACTCAGGGAGCTGCTCTGTTCCCCCACTTCCTAGTGCCTGAGGACATTTTTGCATGCCCCGCCCCTCTGTCCAGTCACCCAAAGAGAGCACTTCCTCCCTCAACTCTTTTGGGTAATGTGGGAGGCTCATAGACAGCTTGAAATTGCCTTTTGGGCATACAAACTTGAAAACCTTCGCCATCGCTGACCTAGTAGCACCATGGAATAGTGCATTGAGTGTACACCTTGGAATCAAGAAAACCCAAGTTCAAGTTCTACATACTGACTAAAGGATTATAGATAAGTCATTTAACCCCTCAGTGTCACTAGACAATCCTCTAGGATTATGAATTATAGACAAGTTGCCCATCTGTATTGGTGGAAAGAGTTTACACACCTATCATTCCCAAGTTTTCCTTCTGGTTTAGAGGGTGATGAATGGAAGTCAACAGTCTTGCCACTTCCTCTTGGATGTAGGGAACTCTGATAGAAACAAATCATTCCCTTATTCTTCCTCCTCTGTTTACCCTATTGGGCAGAAGATTAGAGCTACAAATGCTTCTGGATGGAGGTGGGGAGGAGATCAGGGGGGTCTTTAAAAATAATAATAATTTAGAAGTTAGTATTTTTTTTGTCCCCATCCACCCCATCCCAAATTCTCCCTTCTCATCTCTTCTACCTTTGAAAGGAGCTGGCCAAGGTCATTTTGCTCTATGAAGTGACAGATCTGGACCCAATGCCCTACAGAGAGAGAGAGAGAGAGAGAGAGAGAGAGAGAGAGAGAGAGAGAGAGAGAGAGAGAGAGAGAGAGAGAGAGCATGCTTGGTACAATGTATATAGTGCTAAGTTTAAACTCAGAAAAAAATCTGGGTTTAAATCACTATCTGGCTCAATGTGGCCCTGGGCATGTCACTTAATCTCTATATGTTAACTAACTCCATAGAACTCTTCTATTGCCATAGAACTCAGCTAGCACACAGTTGGCAACTAATGTTTGTTGAATTTCACATTTCAGGCCTGGGCCAGTTTTGTGTGTTTGTTTGTTTGTTTTAAGCAAGTAAGAACCTCTCTAAGTGGACTCCATGTTTTCAAAAGTAGCCCTTCTTGTATCTGCCTGTGCTCACTGCATTCACACTTCAGGAGGTGCTTCCTGCCTGATACATTGGGAGCCAAGGACTAGGAAGTACAGAATGAATAACATGGCCTTCAGAATAGCCAGATAGGTATTCACAATGTAGACATTTGTGGTGGTCTTCTTTAAAAAATACTCTTTTCATCAGAATTAAAGGGTAACTTTTCATTTGAAAATTGTTCAATGGCCCCATAACCTTTCTAGATGACAATCTTAACTCTTTCACATATGAATATTTTTAGACCACTGGGGAGTCTTTCATTCCTGTGGCTCCGGGCTGGGCTTTAATTGACTAATGGCGGCTTCCCTTGGACTAAGGAGAGCAGAAGGCTGGGCTTTAGGGAGCTTCAAAAGCTCTATATTTCTGCTGGAGACCCCAGGATAGTGTTTCAAAATCATGAAGAGATCTTTTTCTTTACCCATTTGTTTTAGATTGCAATCTGGCCCTGGTTTCACAAAGCTCTTAATTTTGATAACTATTTTGTCTTCTCTCCTCCCCCTACCCTACCCCTGCCCTTGATGATGGGCTCAGTGATAGTGATTTTTAACTTGGTTACCCAGACAATCTGGATGGTGTGAGATCTTGAATTCTCCAATCTTCTATTTTATCCATCTCTGGCCACCCCTTCAGGACAGCAACAATAGTGTAGAGAAGTCTTCTTCACCCAGACTTGTCAAACCCTTAGTGTTCTTCTATCTAGCACTGGCAAAAATAATTTGGTATTAATTCAGTTTAGCAGAGCTCAACAAGATAGGTGATAAATAATGATTTCTCTACCTCTGGCCTTTCCACCCTAAAAGTCCATTCAGCCCTTTTCTCTGAAGGATTGGTTTCTCCCAGAACCTCCATTTTCTGGAAAGTTCAGAGACCAATCCAGTCTTCATTCCTCTTCAGGTTCTACTTACTCCCAACTCTCTGGATTTTCTCTGCCATGCTCTGGAAGCTGCCTGCCTCCGTTGTTCACTCTATTTTTGGTCATCTCATCCTAGAAGATCACTCCACTCCTGAAATCCCTTCTGTTCATTGGTTTGTCCCTTCCCATCATGTCCGTTTAAAAAAACCCCCGATAATATATATATATATATAAATATATATATATATATATACATATATATATATATACATATATATATAATGAGAATTTCAATTTAAAAAAATTTCTAGCCTTTTATCATAGAATTAATACTGAATGGCAGACAAGTGATAAGAGCTAGCCAATGGGCATTAATTAGTGACTTGCCCAGGTTCACATAGCTAGGAGCATCATGTTCATTTTTTTAAGCCCTTACCTTCTGTCTTAAAATCAATACTATGTATTGGTTCCAGGGCAGAAGAGTGATAAGGGCTAGGCATGGGGTTAAGTGACTTGCCACGGGTCACACTGCTAGTAAATATCCAAGATCCAAGATGAGATGAGAACTCAGGAAGATGCACCTTTCTGACTCCAGACCAGAGATTCTATCCACTAGTCCACCTACCTATTTACATATAGTAAACTTCTACTGAATACCTGTTGACTTTTCTTGATGCTCTCCTTGATTTTTCATTTTTACTTATCTGTTTCCACATTCTATCCCCAATTATTATTACAGTTATTTACACATAGTATCCATCAACCACCAAATTTTTATCGGGTGCTGTTACTGTTTCAGTGGAGACTAGGCTGGACATTAGAAATACAAAGTTAAATGTCTCTGCCTGAAGAAGCTCAGAAACATTCACACAGATAAAAAGAGAAAATATATACAAAGTAAATACTGGGTAATTTTAAGGAGAGGAACTGCTAACATTTATATAGTGCTTAACATTTGCAAAGCACTTCACATACCTCTACTTGTTTGATCCTCAACAATTCTGTTATAGATGCTGTTATATCCCTCTTGCAGATGAGGAAACTGAGGTACAGATGCTAAGTGATTTACTCAGGGTAACAGAGATTTTAAATGTCTCAGACAGGACTAGCTTCTGGGGTGGGGATGGGGAGGTAAGCTGGAAAGGTCTTACAGAGAAAGTGGAATCTGAGCTGAGCTTTGAAGAAAGGTCAGAATTCTAAGAAGTGGAAGTGAAGAAAGTACATTTTAGGTATGAGTGATAGCTTGGGCAAAGGCAAGGAGTCAGGAAATGAAATGTCTTATAAGAAACATCAAGAAAAGAAAAGCCATTTTGGCTAGAATATAGAGTATGTAAATGCATATAATCTTACAAAGGTTGGAAAGGTAAGCTAGAGCCACATTATGAATGCTGGTATTTAATCTTGTGGCCAATAGGGAGTTATTGAAGTTTCTAAAGCAGGAGAGTAATATAGTTTTTAAGAATGATATGGTGGTGTTTTAGGACTGCCAGTTATGTGGAAGATGGATTGAATTAGGTAGAAACTTAAGAAAGAAAAACCAATTGGGAGAATTTTTTTTTGATAGTCTAGGTCAGTGATGTCAAACCTATGGCATGGGATGCCAAAGATGGCACTCAAGGTGCTCTCTGTGGACATGTGGCTGCCTGGTGACATTTTTTCACATCCCCTGACCCAGTCTAATGGGAGCACACAGGGGGTGAAGTTGGTGGCTCACAGGCAGCAGAGCTAAAGGGGAGCAGAGCACTCAGGCCACTCCTCTCCCCCTCTCTATACTTGCTGAGGACATTCCTCACTTTACCAGCCCCTCCACCTAGCAGCCCAATGGGAGTACTTCCTCCCTCCCCCCTCCAGTGGTAGGGTATGACACACGGTCTGGGGGGTGGGGTGGGGCATGGCATTCCATCTTTAAAAGGTTCGACATCACTTGTCTAGGTGAGTTGATAGCTCTGTGAGTAGCTAGAGAATGGGCATGCCAAGGATTTGGCAATTTGGCATGAGGAATAGCCTAACATTAGGGATGATGCAAAGCTTACAAACCTAGGAAATAGTATTCTTAGAAAAAAATATGGAAGTTAGGAAGAGTGCTAGAACTAGATAAAGATAATGAGTTGCTTTGGATATATAGATCTTGAGATGCCTATTAGACACCCAGTCAAAATGTCCTATTAGTAATTAAAAACACTGACCTGCAGCTCAGGAAAGAAACCAAGCCTAGAAAGACAAGTAGCTCCTTAATTCATGCCATGAGGTTTCACAGTGGTAGAGCACTGAATTTAGAGTCAAGAAAACTCATTTTTGTGAGTTCAAATCCAGTATCGGACACCAATTTCCTCATCTATAACATGAACTGGAGAAAGAAATGGCAAGCCATCCCAGTATCTTTGCCAAGAAAACCTCAATGGGATGAGGAAGAGTTGGATATGACTCAGACTGAACAACAACAAAAGAGACGATAAAGGTCTTTAATGAAAGGGTTGCTGAATTAAAATGGGTCAAATGTTATTGATAGAGATACATGGAATTTACACCCATGAGGAGATGTAGAAATCATTTAATTCAACCATCACATTTTAAAAATAAAGAAACTAGAGTCTGTGAAGTTTAAGATACTTGCCCTGGAACTCCAAGTAGAAAATTGTAGACCTAGAATTTAAATCCAGATCTCCTGGCTCTCAATCTCAAGTTATTTGCCAGATGTGGCAAGGGCCCTGTGAACTTTACTTTGCCAATCTAATTTGGAAAGTTCAGACTGAGGAAAGGGAGACACTGGTATAATTAAACTAGGGCTGGAAATGGTTAAGACAAGGTCATATGGCATAAGATATGACTAGATTCCTGTGAGTCCCAACTCAAGAATCTCTACTGTGGCACGGAGGAGCCAATGGGATAAAGAAGGTATAAAGAGTTGATTAGGAAATTTTACCAATCCAATAAATAAGAGGAGCCTTTCCCCAGAGGGTCTGAGTAAGCTCACTAGCTCCATGTTAAAAGGACAAAAGATGATGCCTGATTAATTCTCAGTAATTAGGATTTCTGGAGGATGAATTGGTTGACTTGGAAAGCAAAACAGTATTTTGCAGTTTCAGAAGCTTGAGGCTGCCTCTAAACGGAACTGAGACTTATGCCACACACATGTATTCATATAGAGGCAACTAGTTGGTGCAGATGCAATGGTCAAAGTGCTGGGCCTAGAGTCAGGAAAATAACATATACTGAAATAAGCAAGTGATAAATCATATGTTTTCGTTCACATTCCTACTCCAACAGTGCTTTCTCTGAAGGTGAATCGCATTCTTTGTCCTCTAAGTCTCTCAGAATTATCTGGATATTGTATTGCTGAGAGTAGCGAAGTCCATCACAGTTGATCATCCCACAATATTGCTGTTACTGTGTACAGTATTTTCCTGGTTCTGCTGCATCAGTTCACATAGGTCTTTCCAGCTCTTTGAGTAATCATCCTGCTCATCGTTCCTTACAGCAGAATAGTATTCCCTCACTATCACATACCACAATCTGTTCAGCCATTCCCCAATTGAGGGGCATCCCTTTAGTTTCTGATTCTTTGCTACCACAAAAAGCACAGCTATAAGTAGTTTTGTACAAATCGATTCTTTCCCATTTTTTCTTAATCTCTTTGGGATACAGATCAAGTAGTGGTATTACTGGATCAAAAGTTTGCATTCTTTTATAGCCCATTGGGCATAATTCCAAATTGCTCTCCAGAATGGTTGGATCAGTTCACAACTGCTTGCAGGATTGTTGTGAGAATTAAATGACATTATATTTGTAAAATGCTTGGGGTAGTGCTTCACATATAGTAGAAGCTATATAAAGGCTCTCTCTCCCTTCCACATCTGCTTTACAATCTTTGCTTGATGGCTTCAAGTGGAGTTTGGGTGAAGAGCACCAGGAAAAGGGAGCTATAAATTATAAATTACTGTGTATACCCTCTGTTGGAAAATCTAAATGGTTTAGAGATCCAGTTTAGTCTTCAGCAATCCAAGGCCTATCTTAGGGCTTCCAAAGTGACTGGGAAACCTCCCATGAGTCTTTTGCAAGTCCTTCAGACCAGAAATAGTCTTGAACTTAGTCAAACCAACACAGAGTGCCTGGTATAGACAAGCTTCCATCTTTAAGGACTAGGTCAGCAGTGACAAAGCCATCCAGGTTTCCTTGGCAATCAAGATACCTTCTGAGTATTGAGGCCACCAGGGCCCAGTAGCTGTGACTTTGGGGGGCAACTTAAAAAAAAAGATTCAAAAAGTTGGAGAGTGGGTGGAAGGAAGGAGAACAGAAAAAGGGGGGAAGAGTTGAAATTATGGTCAACTAATTTACATTGCAATCAATTATCCTTTGGGCCTCCCAGAATATGCAGAAATAAATGCCTTGTAATGAACCCTAAGGAGTGGAGCCTTTGATATGAATTCTGCTGGAGGGGTAAGAAGTTCTAGCCTGACTGAGACCCAGCAGGAAACTGGGGCAGGAGGGGCAGAGGAGTTCTCTTCTGAGTGAGAGAGAGAAAGGAAATTGGATTATCTTGCTAGCAGTTGGTGTTTTTCTATCTTATAGAACCCACAGATGAGAGGCCCCAGCAGGGAAAATAAGGCTCAACCCTATTTAAACAGTGGTGTCTCCACCCCATCCCAGCCTGCCCCCCTCTCTTCAGCCTCCCTGGCTTCACACACAAACAGATCTCCCCATCCACCTTCCCTGGGCTGGAGAAGAATGAAACAGTCAGAGCCTTTGCCTTTTCCAGGCCTTGGGAAGGCAAATTTAAAATCTTTTTAAAAAATGGAATGACGCTTCCATCTGAAGTCAAGCTGCTTTTTTGTTCTTGTGGTCATCAGGAAAACAAAACCCAAAAAAGGTGTCTATGTTTATCTGGGCCTGGAGTGGATATGGGCGTGGGTGTATGTTGGCATCCATACACTCTTGTAGGCCTAAGAATTGTGTCTGGGCATGGTATGTTTATATGGGTCTCAGAGCCTACAAGGATGAGCTATTTGTGTGGGCTGATGATGGTTTGGGGTGGACCAGAAAGAGCAGTTAACTGCCAGCCCTGAATTTCACATTCTGGACTTAAAAAAAAATAGTATAGTGGTCTTCAAGTCAGGAAGATCCAAGTTCAGATCATGCCCCAGATGCTAGCTGTGAGATTAGCAAGTTACTTTATTTCTCTCTGACTCAGTTTCTTCATCTGTAAAAAGAGGATAGTAATATCTGTTAACCCTTACCTTATAGGGTTAAGATCCAATGAAATGGTGCCTGCAGGCTACTTTACATACCTTAAAGCCCTAGATGATAAAGATGAGAAGGCTGAGAAGGAAGATGCCCCATGTTTAAGCACCCTCAGTGCATTTTGGCTGCTGACACCAGTAATTTACCATTTTTGAGAGTTGCCTGGGGCACTGGGAGCTTACATGCAAACCTATATATATGAATACATTTTATACATGCATAGATATAGATATGTAGCTATCGGAGCCAGTACTGAAACATTCAAATCCAGCTCCTCTTTCTCAATAGCCATCCCTTCTCCATATTACCCCATGCCTTGCCCAACTCACGTCATAAGATTTCCTGTCACACCCTTTCTTCCTTCCCCTCACCCAGTCTCAGTTCCCCCCCAAAAAATAATAAAAAAGATAGTCAGCAAGAAGAATAAGAGAAGTAATAAGTAGGATAAACCACTAATTAGGTCACGAATCTTTGAAAAGTTGAAAAAATCTAGTTTTAAGGCAAAGGAGCAGATCTGTGCAAATTTGTGCAAAGGTTTTGTTTTGCTTTTTAAGGTGGAAAATACAAGGAAGAGGTCTCAGGTGGTGCAGTGGATGGAGCACTGAGCCTGGAGTCAGGAAGAGCTGAATTCAAATATGGTCTCAGACACTGACTAGCTGCATGATCCCAGACAAATCAATTAACTCTATTTGCCTCAGTTTCCTCATCTGTAAAAGGAAATAGAAGAACAATGGCAAACCACTCCAGTATCTTCGCCAAGAAAGTCCCAAATGGGGTCATGAACTACTGAACGACAAAAGATAAATGTTTTTTCATTGGAAAATTGAATTAAAAAATTTAAAACCATGTCTATAATCAAAGCTAGACTTGAAAAAAGGATTGTATGCTTAATATGAAGCAACATATTTTGGAATAAATTAATGCACATGTCAAATCTTATTAACTAGTTGCCAAAGCATGTAAAACAAGTAATTGTAAAAATGACACTTTGCATATTCAGTTTTTTGGTTTTTTAAGCCCTTACCTTATTACTTAGAATTGATACTAGAGCAATTAGGGCAAGGCAAGTGGGGGGGGGGGTGTTAAGTGACTTGCCCAGGGTCATATAGCTAGGAAGTATCTGTCAAATCTGAACTCAGAACTGCTTCCTTCTCTATCTACTGAACCACCTAGCTCCCATATTCAGTTTTTTTTAAGATGCAGAGTTAGAAGATTTATTGTACTAGTCAATCCATACATTTTTCTTCCTTTCCCCTAAGCCCCCAGAAAGAGAAACCTCCTTCCTTCCCCCCCACCCCCACATAATCCATTAGACCCCTGGTTTTAATTAGTCTAACACTGGCATCAGGGGATTAAGGCTAGTCATCCACCTGGTAGGATTTCCCAGACACCCCACAGGTCAAATCTGCCTCCCACAGGTATCTCTTTTGATAACAGAATCTATGATATCACCAGGCTCCTTCCCATGGGAATGTTTTCTGTCTTGTTGGGGCTGGGCTGCTTGGAATGCTAGGATGCCTGGGGAGAGGTCAGAGGGATAGGGAGCTCTATCTTAGATGCCTAAGGAGTTCCACGGAGAGAGAGCTGTCCAGGGCAAAGCCTCCTACTCTCCTACAATATAGTCTTGGAAAGTTGCTTAGAATGCTGAAAGGTTCTGACTCAGGACCACACAGCAAGTATGTGTCAGATTTGTTGTTGTGGTTTACTCATGTCTGATTCTTCATGACCCCAACTGGGGTTTTCTTGGCACAGATACTGGAATGGTTTGCCATTTCCCCCTCCAGCTCATTTTACAGATGAGGAAATGGAGGCAAATAGGGTGAAGTGACTTGTCCAGGGTCACAGGGCAAGTAAGCATCTGAAATTAAATTTGAACTCATCTTCCTGATTCTAGGTCCAGCACTTTCTCCATTGTGCCACCTAACTGCTCTAACTGACTTTTATTTAGAGCTTTATGTTTTCCAGAGCACTCTCTCAATATTTTGACCTTTCAGCTTTTCCAAAGACTGTTAGGTAGGGGTTGTAGGTATTATCTTTTCCATTTTATAAAGAAATATGATCTATGAGAAAACTTAGACTCAGGTTAGGTAACTTCCCCAAGTTCATCCAACTACTTGTAGTTAAGAGGCAGTGGGCCATAAACAGTAAATAGAGTGTGGAACCCAGATTCAGAAAGATCTGAGTTCAAATTTGACCTCAGATTCTTAGAAGTTGTGTGATCCTGGACAAGCCAGTTTGCCTCAGTTTCTTGAATTATAAAATAGGGGAAATAATAGCACCTATTTTGAAGGACTCATATGAGGATCAAATGAGATAACATTTGTAAAAAATGCTTAGCACAGTACCTGGCACATAGTAGCCACTCTATAAATGCTTGTTCCCCTTGCCCCTAATAAGTATGAAGCAAAATTTAAACTCTATGTGGGTTCCAGATCCCACATTCTTTCTGCTGCACCTCAATGCCCCTTTGAGGTAGAGAAAATCAAGCCCTAGGGTTAAAATGGACAGCTAGGTGGGACATTAGATAAAGTGCCATGCCTGGAGTCAGGAAGACTCATTTTCATGAGTTCAAATCTGGCCTCAGATACTTCCTATGCTAGGTGATCTTGGTCAAGTCACTTACCTCTATTTGCCTTAATTTCCTCATCTGTAAAGTGAGCTAGAGAAGGAAATGGCAAACCACTCCAGTGTCTTTGCCATGAAAACCCCAAATCAGGTCACAAAGAGTTGGACATGACTAAAACCACAAGAAATTAAAATGGGGAGAGAACATCTGGAAAATGGCAGAGTATTTCATATAGGTCACAAGTAAATACAGGGAAGTTGAGAAAAGAACAGTAATGGATTAGAGGATTAGAAGGAAATCATCCCCAAATGAAGTCAAGCTTGGGCCAGCAGGAAAGGAGTACTGTACTATCAGAGAATGGGGTATTTATCAGGATAAACTTGCTGGGAAAAGATCAAAGAATCAGAGCTTGAAGGACTTAAGGGGCTATCTAGTCTAAACCCTTCATTTTGCAAATGAGGAAATTAAAAATAAGAGAGATGAAGTAACTTACCCTAAGTCATCCAGGTAGTAGGTAGGAATCAACCCCAAACTTCTGAAACCAACACTAGCTCTTCTCTCTGCAGGCACAAGAAAATAAAAAACAAACAGCTAAATGAAGACAAGAAAGATCTTGCTGAAAATGCAAGGGACAGCTGCTTTCAAAGGCAAGGGCAACCATTGGTCATGATGGCTTCAGACCCAACTCTGAGAGGGACCTCTAAAACAAGCCCTCAGGGAATCTTGGGCTGGTACATTACTGTGACTGTAGCCACTGGGGCTGGACAAACACTTTCCAGTTAGTTTAAAGGAGGGACAGACTCAGGTTAGAGCAGATCTAAGGACAATGTGCTCACATTTTGCCTTCTAAGAAGCTTAAACTAGCTATAAGTTCTAGAAAGCTCTGTTTAAGATGGCGACCACCAATAATAGTTCTCAAACTCATCCTTTTCCCAGATCAGGGCATGGTGCTGAGGGTATGGTCTTCACCATATGCCAGGTATTCTGGGCACTAATTTAATAATAATAATAAAGGATTTTACACACATGTTAATGAGGAAAAGGTGATCAACAATGTCAAGGCTGTAGAGAAATCCAGGATGAGAACCAAGAAAAGGCCATTAGATTTGGCAACTAAAATGTTGCTGGCAACTAGAGAGTAGTTCTTGTGGCATGATAAGTGGAAAGTCAGATTAGATGAGATTTAGAAGAGAAAGAGAGGAGAGAAAGTGGAGATACCTACTGTAGACAACTTTTTCAAGGAGTTTAGCCACAAAAGAAAGAAGAGATGTAGAATGATAGTTAGCAGGGATGGAAGAATCAAGGGAGAGTTTTTATAGGGTAGAGACATGAGCATGTTTGCAGACAGAAGGGCATGAGCTAGTAGACAGGAAGATTGAAAACAAATAATAAAATACCACATTCCACAAAACATTCCAAATGGATACATGACCTTTATAGGAAAGATCACTCTATAAAAAATTAGAAGAAATGGATCATATGCCTCTCACAGTTAGGGATAAGAGATGTATTCTTAGCTAAACAAGATATAGAGACAATTACAAAAAAATTAAATGGGTAACTTTGGTTATTTAAAACTGAAAAGCTTCTGCATAGACATTAATACATGTATCTAAGATAAAAAAGGAACTGGTCAAAGGGGAAAAAATTTGTATCAAATTTCTCTGATAAGGGTTTGTTATGTAAGAAAGATAAAAATATATATTCATGTGTGTGCATATATTTGTATGTATGCATATAGCTTATATATATATATGTATATATATATGTATATATATATATATATATATATATATATATATAGCTATTCCCCAACAGATAATGGTCAAAGGAAACTAACAGTTTTCAAAATAAAAATAGCAAAGTACTCACAACCACACAAAAAAAGTCCTCCAAATAATTGATAATAAGAGAAAGGAAAATCAAAACAACCCTGAAGTTTCACGTTATACCCTGTAACTTGACAAAAATGACCCCAAAATGGCAATAGTTAATGTTGGAAGGGCTACCGAAAGATAAGCACACGAATATGTGGTTGGTGGAGCTGGAAATGTTATATCCATTTTGGAAAACAAAACATCTTCCCTCAAAGGACAAGCATAGCAGGAGAAGAAGACCTAGAACTCAAATGGAAGATTGCTCCTTTTTGCATCAGAGGTTCTCATCTCTGTTGGGAGACAGAGCTGACAGCAAAAGGTAGAAGTTGTCTTGAACTGGCACAAGCTGAAGTCATCAATTTTGTGCAGAGAGAAAATGCCCAGTCCAACTCTTTCCCTTAGGGCGCATGCTGCTCAGCAGGAGATGGAAGACACAAGGCTCATGGTTAGACTCCAAATCCAGTGCTCTATCCATTGCACAATCTAACTGCCTCTATGATACTAGAAAGAAATGCCTTCAACTCAGGAATAACTGGACTACCATTTGTCTTCTTCCAAAAGCAACAACACATTTACAAGTCTAGTTTTTAGAACATGGCAGCTCAAGCAGTGAGGCCTGGAAGATGAGTTAGGTCTGGGATTGATTACACTGAAATACCTTTTAGTTCAGAAAAAGTCACTTACATAGTAAATGATCGTTTCATTGTCCTAAGATAGCAAAACATTCTGCCTTCAAGCACTATAAAGCTATTAGGGAAGATGTGCTATAGGTAAAAGAAATACTATAACATGAAGACTGGGATGTTATTTTCTCTATGCAATTTCAGCTAATTCTGAATCTCCTTCCTCTCCTCCTTCCTTAAATCCAATTCACAAACAAGTCAAGATAGCACCCTGTCCTCTTTAAAAGCAAAGGAAAGGGTGGCTCAGTGGATGGAGAACCAGGCTTAAAGACAGGCTATCCTGGGTTCAGATCTGGGCTCAAACACTTTGTAGCTGTGTCACCCTGAGCAAGTCACTTAACCTCCATTGCCTAGCCCTTATTGCTCTTCTGCCTTGGAACCAAGCCAAAGTATTGAGTCTAAAATGGAAGGTAAGAGTTTCAAAAAAGAAGAAAACAAAGGATGAACAACAATAACAACCACACACACACACACTCTGAGGGTAAGCTCTAGGTCTAAGATCCTACTTTCCTTCCCTCTGCATTCCAGTGAATGCTTGGGCTTGGTCTATACAGCCAAAAATACATGGCTGATGCTTGGACATCTTGGTGAAAAATTCCATCAAGGAAATATTTTGACACCATGTAGTCAATAGAGTAGGAATTGTCTTAACCTACAAGATCCATATGTCTGTCATCTAAAGCCCTTCACAACCTGGCTCCAACCTACTTTTCTGGGCTCACTGCATATTCTTTGCATGCTCTTTTTTTCCAGTCCAACTGGATTCTTTGCTGTTCCTAGAATATGACATTCCATTGCCTGTCCCAATATCTTTGTACAAGCTCTTTCCCATGCCTAGAATGTACTCACTTCTGCCTCTAAGGATCTCAAGTTTCCCTCTAGTCCAGCACATTTCCACTCTCCTGTGGGGAGCCATTTCTGCTTACATAATGCCTTCTCCCGTCCCCTAAATTGCCACACTCTCCCCCATGTCCCATCAAATCTTATATGTGTTTGACATGTGATTTTAAAGTGCTTTTCATTAAACTCATATTGGACCATGTGACTCCCTTACTCACTTCTCATGATTGGCACATGCCAATGAATAAAATGAAAACCCTTTTGTTCAGCCTTCCAAGCCCCACTCGACCTGACACTGACCTATTTTTCACTAGCCATTACTCCCTTTCCACCATTTCTACCCTCTATGATTCAATCAAACTAGGCTTCTTTTGTTCACTGCACATGACACTCCATCTTCCATCTTCCCTCTTCCTGCTTTTGTACTGGCTATCCTACATGCCTCGACTGTACTTCTCTTTCCCTCTGTCTCATAAAGTTCCTCTCTTCCTTTAAAATGCAGCTGGGAGATAGGGATGGGAATGGAAATCATCTGTTAACAATCACCTATTCCCATTCCTTTGTTTAAAAGATGAAGATACCCAAGTCCCTATGGCGTCATCTTTTTTTCTCCCTTCAGCCCATTGGGTTTTAGGAGTAACATTTTCCCCAAAACCCAACAACAACAATGGTCCTAAGATGGTACAGACTGGCAATAAATTATCTGTCCTTCAAAGTCCAGCTCAAATCAGAATAACTCATCTTCATCTTTGATTAACCATTCACAAAATGCATTACTCACAACTCTGTGAAGTTGGAAGTGTTAAGTACTTTCACCCCCATTGTATAGATGGGGAAGAAAAGCAACATGGAGGGCTATCCTCTAAGTCAAGAGGACCACAGTTCAAGACACACCCACTTGTGTGATCAGAGGCAAGACACGAATTTCTCAGTGCCCACATTCAGCTCTCTGAGACTAGAAACTGCAGAGGAGTTGTTGAGTTCCATCAGGGAAGGAAGTTTCCATATTGGGAATTTTCCCACAATGAAAATGTCTAATGTCCAAACCTTCTCAGCATGCACACACACTAATAATATAAACGAGATGGGATGGTTAAGGCTCAGAAAATTTGATTTGCTTAAAACCATATAGCTAATAAGGACAATGAGACAGTCTCTGACCAACCCTTAGGAAATGATCACTCTCTTCCCTGAATTTCTATAGATCTTATTGTATGAACCTTTTATTTGGCACTTAGAGTAGGTTGTTGCTGTTCAATAAGGTATAAAGCCATGGATTATAACTATCAGTGGGTTTTTTGTTTTATTTTGTTTTTTTGACAAGGCTATTGGAGTGGTTTGCCAATTCCTCCTCCAGTGGATCCTTTTGTCAGGCAATCAGAGGTTAAGTGACTTGCCCAGGGTCACACAGCTAAGAAGTGTTTGATGCTAGATTTGAACTCAGATGGTCCTGTCTCTAGGTCCAGTACTCTATCCATTGAGCCACCTGACTAGCTGCCTCCTAAACATACAGAAATTATTAAAATTGTTACTTGCTCAAGATCACACAGCTAGAAAGTGTCTGAGGCTAGATTTGAACTCAAGTGTTCCTGACTCCAGGCCCAGTTCACTGACCACTTTTATAAACTGAATATAAGCTGAAGAATGAAATTAGCAGAACCAGAAGAATTTGTAAGATAGTGGGGGCAGCTGGGTGGCTCAGTGGATTGAGAGCCAGGTCCTCGGTTCAAATCTGGTCTCAGATATGTCCTAGCAGTGTGACCCTGAGCAAGTCACTTAACCCCCATTGCCTAGCCCTTATCACCCTTTTGCCTTAGAGCCAATATACAGTATTGATTCTAAGACCAAAGGTAAGGGTTTTAAATAAAAATAAAAAATAAAAAAGAATTGGTAGGATAACACTATAAAAACAAAGGGCATTGAAAGCTGTAAGAACTCTGATGGTTACAAGGCCATCCATGATTCCAGAGGACTCATGTTAAAGTATCTTATCCAACACTTGGCAAAGAAGTGATGGACTCAGGGTATGGACTAGGATTTATTTTTGGGACATGGCCAATAAAGAAATTTGTTTTGCTTAACTAATTATATTTGTTACAAGAAATTTGTTCCCCCCTTCATATCCCCATTTGTATGAGGAATAGAAATGAGAGAAAATAAGGTTTTAAAAATTAAAAATATTAAATTTAATTTAAAAATTTTGGAAGGAATCAGAAAACTCAGATGGTATAATCTTTGCTGGGGCCATTACCAGTTTAATGATCTTAATCTTCAAATTAGGAAATTCAAAGGCAGTATCTCATTGTCCCAGTACTAGCAGAATCCTTGTGATTTTCAAAACCTACTCCCTCTTTTTGAAGACCAGTTTAAATGCTGCCTCCTCTTTGAAGCCTTCCAAGATACCCATCAGCTTGAAATGAGTTCACAGACATGGATGTGCTGGCTCTATGAATGCCTATGATAAGTCCTCCCTTTTTTATCCTTCTCCAGCATGGACTTCTGAAGAACAATCCATATGCCTCATTTCAGGGGATGTTTATTCTCTGGAAGAGAGGTTAGGCTTCTTCTTCTTGACCCCAGAAGACCGAACTAGAAGCAATGGGTATGGAATCTGAGGAAAATTGAGCCTTGATATAAAGAAAATCTTAACAATCATCCCATGGGCTGCTTTAGAAGGTAGTTGGTGTGGTATAGGGATTCTTGTTCAGGTATTGGTTGGATGAGATAGTTCCTAAGAGCTCATTTCATTTTACATTAGTTCCTATAAGTATGAGTTTTTCTGAACTCATCTTGTTCATTGTTCCAGATAATGCAATGGTATTCCATTACAACTATATAGCACGACTTGTGCATCCATCCCCCAAGTGATGGACAAACCCTCAGTTTCCAATTCTTTGCCACTACAAAGAGAGCTGCTAAAAATATTTTGATAAAGATAGGTCCTTTTCCTTTATCTTTGATCTCTTTGGGATACGGTGGTATTTCTGCAGTTTTGTGGCCCTTTGAGCCTGATTCCATATTGCTGTCTAGAATGGTTGTATCAGTTCACAGTTCCACCAACAATGTATTAGTGTCCCAATTTTTCCACATCCTGACCAATATTTATCATTTCTTTTTTGGTAATGTTAGAATTGGCTTAATATATATAGATATTGTGTATAATATACATATATATACTGAATTGTTTGTATGTTCCTTTTATGTGTGTTTGTATTAGAGTGTCTGATAAATACAAGTTCTCAGTGTAGACTGAGTGACTAGTGTTTTACCAAATGGATGCTTATTCAGGAGGTCATCTAGTTCAATTTCTTCATGCAATTATTTATTAATAAATATTTGATGATGATTACTGCTCCATTCCATCTTTTTTCTTTTTAAAGACTTGTCCTTGTTTAAGGATGGGTAATATAAAAAAAAAGTTCACATTTTCACTGGCTCCCTCCTTAAGCAGGGGGTGCCACCTGCCCTGTACCATGTGGGGTCCTTTGAGCAAAGAATATTTCTTCTCAAGGCTCAGTCTATTCTGGGTCACTCTCAAGAACATAGGGAGCTGATGGTGTGTCTTGCTTAATTTCATAGGATCATATAGTTGAAAAGGATGTTAGAGGTTATCTCATCCAAACCCCTTATTTTATACAGGGTTATATAGCTAGAAGGGACTTCAGTGGTCTTCTCCTCCAATCCCCTCATTTTACATAGGGTCATGTAGTTGGAAGGGACCTCAGAGGTCATCTTATCCAAGCCTTTGCAGTTTATGTAGGGTCATGTAGTTAGAAAAAAACTCAGTGGTCATCTCTTCCAACCCCCTCATTTCATATCGGCTCATATGATTGGAAAGGACTTCAGAGTTTAGCTCATCCAATCCCTTCATTTTACAGTGGAGGAAGTGAGGCCCATTGAGATTATGCCTTGCCCTAAGGTTCAAACTCAAGTCCTTTGACTCCAAATACCACAAATTCCCTTGAAGAAATCATGCACCAGCCTCAAACTCATAAAAACACAGTGCCCTAGAGCCTGCTTCAGACCCAAACCCTCTAGCCTTAAAGCATGTGAATGTAATTCATATAGTGCTGTTCCCCTAAGCCATTCATCCAGCTATTTGGTTCAACTGGACGCTTAGAAGAAGGTTGGGGGTGGGGGGAAGCAGCTTGCCCCCTTTACTCCAGTCAGAGCCCCAGCACTACCCCAAAGAAAGTAGAGGGACCTGAAATGAGAAGTGACCATTCCATGTTTGAAGTTCCCCCAAGAGCCTGGTCCTCATTTAGGGCATTAAGGGTTGTAACAGAAGCCAGTAATAGTTCCACAACAGTGGTGATTAAGAACATAAGGGGGCAAAGTAGCAGCTAATCTCCATCTAAAAAGAGCTCCCTGGCCCTTCCCAGTACCCCAGTGCACTGTCACATTTAAATACCATGAATATTCACTGCTTGGCACTCAGCTGGCAGCTGAGCTGTTTTGACACAAAAAAACCTTCCAACTCAAAGAGTTTTTAATCAGTCTGCAAGAGAGAAGAAAGTGAAAGAAAGAACTAGAAACAGAGCCGAGAATGAATCAAGCTGCTCAGTCTGAGCAGGGCCAGGGTGGAATTAACCCTTTCTCTGAGCCCGGGACATGACCTTGGCCAGGTCCTCTCAGAGCTAGAAAAGATGAGTTGGGAGCGATTGGGGTGGGATTGGAGTGGGGATTAAGAAAAGGACTGACTTCTAAATTATTATTTTTAAAGACCCCCCTGATCTCCTCCCCACCTCCATCTGGCAGCGTTTGTAGCTCCAATCTTCTGCCCAATAGGGTAAACAGAGAGGAAGAATGAGGGAATGATTTGTTTCTATCACAGCCCCTTCATCCAAGAGGAAGTGGCGAGACTGTTGACTTCCATTCATCACCCTCTAAACCAGAAGGAAAGCTTGGTAGGTGTTCAGTTTCACACTCTGGGCATCTACCATAAGGGGACCATCCAAGAGGAGACCAGAGGAACACAACACAAAGCTTTTTGCTTTGTCTGGAGTTACCTCCTTCCTTGTGGAGTCTCGGGCTACTCTGTGGGAGAGTTTGAGGAGGCTGCGTCTTATGGCAGAGGCCTTGATCTGAGGAGAGAAGAGGAATGTTATTGTATAGTGGGAGCCAAGAACAAATGTGGGTGAAGTTAGTTTGGTTTTATTTAGCTAGGGAAGTGTCATAACTGGCTATTTGGCAACCACAAAGTACAAACTCTGGGGGTGGGGGCAGGAGCAACAGCTCCCTTCCATGAGAGGCCACATGGTATCATGGAAAGAGACCCAGCTCCGGAACTGGAAGTCTGCCCTTCACATCCCAGTTCCATTACTACTTATGTGACTTGGACAAGTCAACTAATCTCTCAAGGATGCAGCTTCATCCTTTATAAAATGAAGGAGTTGGGCTGCAAATTCTTACACAGATACGAGAGACCAAGGAATATAGGAGGCAGCACATTTTAATTTTTGCCTGATGGGCATGGGATTGGTGAGGAACTTCCTCAATCTGGACAAATCTGTCCCTTCTCTATAGATAGTGGGAGAGGCATAAATTCAGGGAGTATAAGGGTACGACTTGTGTTCAAGTTTTCCTGACTTCAAGGCCAGCTTTCTATCTAGGACATGAGGTCACCCTGGTTCTGTTTCTTCCACTTTGTGTCAAATTCACCTGGCCAAGAATGCATATTTCTTCCAGCTCTATGCCCAATTCATAGTTTTCGGTCTAGTGGACTGACCATCCAAATTCTAGACTTTAAAGATTAGAAGCCTACTGCTAATTGATATTTCTGGCACCATTATGGACTGGCCAAGGGGACATGGGCAACTAAAAGGAAGTCAATGCTGCTGTGTCATCAAGAAAGCAAAATGTAATAAATAAGACCCTGGATTTGGAGGGAAGAAAACCAAGTAGAAATTGGGTTCTTGCCAGCTGTGTGACTCTGGGCTAGTCATAATTTTGTTAGCCTCAGTTTCCTTATTGTAAAATGATGTGGTTGAATTTGATGGTCTTTAAAGTCCCTTCTAGGTATACAACTATGCTCCTATGACCTTAGGCTCCTATATATTATAGAATTTAGAACTCCAAGGGGGTTTATAGTTCATTTAGTTCATCATGCCCTCCATTGTACAGATGAGAGAACAGAGACCAGCAAAGTTATTTTCCTAGAGTCACACAGGTAGCAAGCAGCACAATAGGGATTAGAATCCAGTTTCTCTGTGTCTCCAAATCCCCTGTACCACTCTGAGTCATCTTCTTCTGTGTTCAAATAAATCACTCTCCCATTTCCAAAGGTACCCAGTGTCCTCATCCTGGTTCCTCTGGTTAAGAGTTACTCACTTTGAAACCCTGTCTACGAGAGCCTCTAATTTCACAATAACTCACTCCCAACCCCAAAAGAAAATTCCTTCCTGGAATCCTTTCTATTCCCATGAGCACCTCACTTTCTATTTTAGAGAATTAAGCTAATCTTAGTTAATATATTAATAGCTATGAATAGGCTTCCTCTCACAGAAAACACACTGGACATTTTAACCAGGACCTTTCATGCTGTTCTTTAGTTGTTTCAGTCATGTTCGACTCTTCATGACCCCATTTGGGGTTTTCTTAGCTGATAATAGAGTGGTTTGCCATTTCCTTCTCCAGCTCATTTTAGAGGGGAAGAACTGAGGCAAACGGGGTTCATTGACTCACTCAGGGTCACACAGATAGTAAGTTTCTGAGGCTAGATTTCAGTTCGGATTCTTCTGACTAAAGGCTCATGGCGCTATCCACTGCACTTACCTAACTGCCCCAGGACCTTCCATAGACCACACCTCAAGCCAAAGGAGGAAGACCATTGATGGGAATTTCTAACACCTCTCTACTCTCACACCACACCCAGTATGTGGCTGTCTCTTCTAACTGAACATATAACCAACCATGCATGTCTAGACCACAAAACTATGACACAAAAAAAAAAACAATTTGAGGCCTTCCATCCAACAAAGGAGTATGATCTAATGCCTGGGCCCTTAACTACTGGTCCAAAGGCCAGCACCTACACAACCAAATTTCCCCCATCTATAAAACTTTTATTGCCAAAGATCTTTTCTTTGTAAAACACATAGACTTTAGAAAGGAATTCTTCTACTTCTAACTCTTCCCTGCATGCTGAGCCTCCCTGAACCAGCTCTCTCTACCTTAGCTCCTAACCCCAAACCCAGAGCCACATGGGATCTTACCTGGGAGGCTATGGGCTTGGCGTAGTCTGAAATTTCCACTTTTTTTTTAATTTTCCACTTTACTGGTCCAATGTATAATCTGGGTTGAAAAACACTGGTATAATGGACATAGGACTTCCTGTATTACTGATCATAATAACAATACCACAACTAAATTTATAGAAAACGTTGAAGTTTATAAAGTATTTTACAAATGTTATCACATTTGATTCTAACAACAACCCCATGAGCAGATGCTATTATTATCCCCATTTTATAGATAGGCAAACTGAAGCACAGAGAAGTTATGTGACTTGTCCATAGCCATACAACTAGTGAGTGCTCAAGGTGGGATCTGAACTTGAATCTTCTCTTTTTTTTTAATTTTTAAATTTTTTATTTGATTAATTAATTTAGAATATTTTTCCATGGTTACATGATTCATGTTGTTTCCCTCCTCACCTCTCTCCCCTCACCCAGAGCTGACGAGTAATTCCACTGGATTTTACATGTATCATTTTAGCTGGAATCTTCTCAATTCTAACTCTTTACCCACAACTATACCACTTAGCTGCTTGTACAGATTTGGCTTAGTTTCCAACTCCACAGGCCATCTATGCTATGGATAGGAAATTCAGGGGGATATATTGATGTGACAGAATCTTAGAATTGAAAGAGAAGGAGCCACTAGGTAGCATAGTAGGAGAGCCAAACCTGGAGTGTGGAGGTTTGAATCTGATCTCAGATATTTCCTAGCTGTGTGACCCTGGGCAAGTCAATTGCCAAGCCCTTGCCACTCCTCTGTCTTGTAATTAAGACTAAGACAGAAGGCAGGGGTTAAAAAAAAAAAGAATTGAAAGAGAAATCAGAAGTCATCTTGTCCAAAGCCTAAGTGAATAAGAATCTACTCTATAAACCTAGCTGGGAAGTTGTCATTCTGCCTCTACTTGAAAGCTCATGAGTACTTTAGAGAAGCCTTCCCTCTTCTGATAGTGCCTTTTCCACTTTGGAGCAACACTGGCCAAAAATCCCCCCCCTCCCCAATCTCAAGAGAAGAAGTTGCCCTTCTGCAATTTTTGCCCACTGTTCTGTTCCACCCTCTGGGGCTAAGCTGAGTAAGTCTAGCCCCTCTCATATACGACAGACCTTCAGACAGCCTTACACCAGTCTTGGTATCTCTTTCCACTACACTGAAAGAAAATTTTCTTAATCAGGGAAAAAAACTACAAGGTGATCCTAAGAGAAATCTACTTCTCTGAAGACCTCTAGGTAAACCATTAAAAGGTATGAACTGGAATGACCTCCAGGAATTGATGCAGAGTGAAAGGAGCAGAACCAGAGAACCTTATACACAGAGATGGATACACTGTGGTACAATCAAATGTAATGAACTTCTCTACTAGCAGCAATACAATGTTCCAGGACAATTCTGAGGTACTTATCAGAAAGAACACCATCCACATCCAGAGAAAGAACTGTGGGAGCAGAAACACAGAAGAAACACAACTGCTTGATCACATGGTTTGATGGGGACACAATTAGGGATATAGACTCTAAGTGATCTCTAAGCAAATATTAATAATATGAAAATAGGTCTTGATCAATGACACATGTAAAACCAAGTTGAACTGCTCATTGGCTATGGGAGGGGGAAGAAAGGAGGAAAGGGATAGAATATGAATCATGTAACCATGGACAGATATTCTAAAATAAATAAATAAAAATTTTAAGAAGGTATGGACAGAGTGGGCACAAGCCTTTGCATGGAGGGAGGAGGATGAGTTAGAAATGATACTTCCCCTTCCGTCTGGCCCTATGATTATACATGTGCACATCCATGTGAGCTCCTTGGTTAGACAGTGCAATATAAACAAAAGCTGTCATTATGCTTATTTTAATTGAATAATCACCATTTCCCACTCAGAATGATTCCAGCAATGCTATTTCTTGAAATTCTATTTCAACTCTCCAGGAGAAACTTGAAACTTGAGACCATCATGGTTTTCTGGAAGAAATAAGTTTATACAGAAACATGTTTATTTTAGATCTTTAAAATATATACATTTCCAAGGCATAGTTTCTTATCACATCTCAGTATCTTAGGATATAGACATGGTAGGGACCTTAGAAATTACCTAGTCCATCTCTTTCATTCTACAGATAAACTGAGGTCCATAGAGGGAAATTTTTCAATTCAATAAACTTTTATTTATTTTTTAAATTAATTAATTTATTTAGAATATTTTTCCATGGTTACAAGATTCATGATTTTTCCTGCCCCTTCTCCCTCCCCACTCCCAGAGTTGACAAGCAATTCCACTGGGTAATACATGTATCATTGTTCAATACCTATTTTCATTCAATAAGCTTTTATTAAGTGTTTTCTATGTGGTCACACAGGCAGGAAACAGCAAAGGGGAAATAAGGACACAGGTCTTCTAACTCAAAATCTAGTGAGTTGTTAAAACAAAAAATGTACTTTCTATCTTAGAATCAATACTAAGTATTGGTTCCAAGGCAGAAGAGCAGTAAGGGTTAAACAATTAGGGTTAAGTAACTTCCTCAGGGTCACAGAAATATGATGTGTCTGAAGATAGATTTGAACCCAGGACCTTCCATCTCTTGGCCTGGTGCTCTATCCACTGAACCATCAACCTGCCTCTCTAGTGTTCTTTCCACTATATCTCTCAGCCTTTTATGGAAAGAACGTGGAGTTCAAATTCTGGTTGTGCCACTACCTTTCAACCTTCTTTGGTCCTCTGTAAACTGTTTGCAAATTGAGCTAATTGAATTTTAGATGATCTCTAGCATCACTTTCCACTTGAAAACCATGATCTGGACCCAGGAGCAATGACCAACCTTAGCGTTAACAACTCCAGGACACTTATATCCTAAAAATAGAGGTCACTTGGTACAATGAAAAAATATTAGACTTCAATTCAGAGGACCTGGGTTCCCATCCCAGCTCTGCCACCTAATACTACATGGCCTTGGATGTATCTCTATTACCATCATGGGCCTCAGTTTCTTCATCCGTAAAATGAGGTTGGTCTGTAAGATCTCTCATGTCCCTTCCAGCTTTAATTCTATTAGCCTATAATCTAGTTCTCTTCAGTGGACATGCCATTGAGATGTTGGTATCAAATTTGAGTCTTTTCTAACTTGTTTTGTTCTTATTGAGTTTAAATCCTTTGGGATCTGTAGGGTAGTGTCAAAGTCCAGAAACAACACTTGGGGAATAGAAGGTTTTTTTTGTTTAAGTACCGAACCCTTAACATGCTTTTTCCCTATAAAGTTTTCCAACATATCATATTGGAAGGATTTCTCCTTGCTTCTCTTCTGTCCTCCTATCACATGGTATTTACTCAGAGTAGTTGGTTTTTTTCCCCTAGGAGTAGTGATGGATTTCCACTGATCCATCCACATTCTTTTGCCCATCTCACTTGTGGCCAAGGACATGTGTTTGTTTACAAGACTGCTGGCCAGGGTAAGGAATAGAATCTGTGGTCACAGAGCAGAGTGAAGCTATGACAGGACCACACAGGGATAAAACCTTAGACCAACCATGCTAATGAGGCTAGCCAACTGAGTACCAGATGACAGGGGCAACATAGAAATTATCTACATAACCAATTCTTTATTATCCATAGAAAGCCAAGACCCCCTTCCAAGACAGGAGGAGCTTGAAGTTGCCAAAGGTGGGCTTTAAACCTTGTACATTCCCATAGGGAATTTGTATCTAAGTATTGTCAGAATAGCCATTGGTTTTGTTTGAGGGGTTGGAGATGAGAGGCAATATGGTGAAAAGAACATTGGTTTTAGTATGCAGGGTAACAGAAACATATATAAATATTAGGAACTGCAAATATTTCTCTCCTTGGTATGCAATGGTACTTATTGTTCATCCTTCATTCTTCAAAGAGAACCAATGACATTATGAGGATGATGCCTTGACTTGGGCATGAATTGGATTTTAGTGATGCAGAATTGCACAAAGTCGTTAGTCTCACTCTTCTCCAGAGTCATCAAAATCCAGTGGCAGGACAAAATTCATGATGACTGGCAATGGTCCAGGATGCAGTGACTGACGTTGGTGTCTTCAACATCTGACTAAGCTTTTATCACCTCACAGTTCCCACATTAGAACTAATTGTTCTCATATATCCATTCCACAGGAGAAAGTCTTCACATGCTTGGGGTAGCTATTCCCCTCCCTAACTCTTGGATGGATCTGAGGGCTGTCAAAATATCCTCAACCTGATTTAACTCAAGATGGTTTTACTGGGGTGTGACTGCTGTACATGCTCTAGCTGCCTGGAGTCACAGCTGAGAGTTGAGTGAAAGATGGACACCAAAGATGGATGAATAACCCTAGAAAGAGCTCAGCAAGCCCTCCCATCAAACATGCTAGTCCTTCTGAAAATCCCATATATTCCAAAGCAGGACAATGAGGAATATGACCCCTCCCTGCCTCCTATCTCTATGTGCTATGGATTTCAACTTTGTATAATTTGAATCAACTCACTCAGCTTTCCCAGGAGCTTAGTAGATTAAGAGTGTGTTAAGAGATGAATTAGGACGGAATGGGATGCTTCACACATAGGAAGCACTGAAAGATATAGAAGACCCTCCTCAGGTACAAAGGGAAAGAATGTTGATTTTATTCCATCTATGGTTATTTTAAATGGGTTCCTATCTCTTCTTGCAGGACATTGTTGGTGATATAAACAAGTTGTGGCATATGATTATGATGGAATACTACTTCACCGTGAGAAATGATGATCAGGTTAATTTTGAAAAAACATGGAAAGCCTGGCATGAAATTGCAGAGTGAAATGAGCAAAACCAAGAGAATATTATATATAGCAACAAAAATATTGTTTGAAGAATGATTCGTGTATGTTCACCGCCAGATAAAACTGATAAATAGAAATAAGTAAGATATATTTTTATATATACATATATCTTTTGTCAAAGGATGCCTTCTTTAATGAGGGGAAGGGAGGAAGGGTGGGAGGGAGTTAAATGTTTTTGTTTTTTTTAAACCCTTACCTTCCGTCTTAGAGTCAATACTGAGTATTGGCTCCAAGGCAGAAGAGTGGTAAGGGCTAGGCAATGGAGGTCAAGTGACTTGCCCAGGGTCACACAGCTGGGAAGTGTCTGAGGCCAGATTTGAACCTAGGACCTCCCGTCTCTAGGCCTGGCTCTCAATCCACTGTGCTACCCAGCCGTCCCCATAAATGGGTATTTTAAGGTAATAAACTAATTAAAAATTTTTTTGTCTTTTTTTTTATTAATATATTTTATTTGATCATTTCCAAGCATTATTCGTTAAAGACATAGATCATTTTCTTTTCCTCCCCTCCACCCCCCATAGCCGACGCGTAAGTCCACTGGGCATTAGATGTTTTCTTGATTTGAACCCATTGCTTTGTTGATAGTATTTGCATTAGAGTGTTCATTTAGAGTCTCTCCTCTGTCATGTCCCCTCAACCTCTGTATTCAGGCAGTTGCTTTTCCTCGGTGTTTCCACTCCCATAGTTTATCCTTTGCTTATGAATGGTGTTTTTTTCTCCTAGATCCCTGCAAATTGTTCAGGGACATTACACCGCCACTAATGGAGAAGTCCATTACGTTCGATTATACCACAGTGTATTAGTCTCTGTGTACAATGTTCTCCTGGTTCTGCTCCTCTCGCTCTGCATCACTTCCTGGAGGTTGTTCCAGTCTCCATGGAACTCCTCCACTTTATTATTCCTTTTAGCACAATACTATTCCATCACCAACATATACCACAGTTTGTTCAGCCATTCCCCAATTGATGGGCATCCCCTCGTTTTCCAGTTTTGGGCCACCACAAAGAGCGCAGCTATGAATATTTTTGTACAAGTCTTTGTGTCCATTATCTCTTTGGGGTACAGACCCAGCAGTGCTATGGCTAATTAAAATTTTTAAAAAAGAATGTTGACCTGTGATAACCCTCCTCTCTTCCTAATTTCCCTATTACTATGGAAGACACTGCTTGTTTCCCAGTCACCTTGGCTTGAAATCTAGGTATTATCTTTGACTATTTACTTCCTCTCTCCCATCTCTTCCTTCCCCCTATC
Source organism: Monodelphis domestica (assembly GCF_027887165.1). Lineage (NCBI taxonomy): Eukaryota > Metazoa > Chordata > Mammalia > Didelphimorphia > Didelphidae > Monodelphis > Monodelphis domestica. The sequence goes on along the minus strand of NC_077234.1, from coordinate 91,479,140 downwards.
TCTTTCCAATACTATCAATTCTACCTGTAACATCCCTCCTATATACCCCCCTTCTATTCTCTAACATTGACACCATCTTGGTACAAACCCTTATCACCTCATGCTTGGACTATTGTTGGTTGATCTCCCTACCTGTCTCTCCCCTCTCCAGTTGATCTTTTATTCAGCTCTCAAAAGGATATTCCTAGATCTACATAAACAGATGCGTAATGAAATAAGTAGAACATGAAGAACATTGTACATAGTAACAATAATATTGTGGAATGATCAACTGTGATAGACTTAGCTACTTTCAGCATTGCAATGATCCAGGAAGTTCTAAAGAAAGAACTGTTGGAATCAGAATGCAAATGAAAACATACTATTTTTCACTTAAGTTCATTTGGGGGTTTTGGTTTTTTATGATTATTTGCTTTCAAAAATGAACAATATGGAAATATGGTTTGAATGATAATACATGTATAACCCAGACAAATTGCTGACCAACTCCAGGAAGGGGGAAAGAAGGGACAGAGAGAGACAATTTGTATCTTATAACTTCAGAAAACTTTTGTGGGAAATTGTTATTACATGTAATTGGTAAAATAAGATATCTTCACACACTCTCAAAAAAGGGATATTCCTAAAGCATGTCTGACCGCATCATCCCTCTCTTCATTAAGTTCTAGTCATTCCATATTATCTCCAGGATTAATATAAATTTCTCTGACTTTTAAAGTCTTTCATAATCTAGCCTCTTCTAGCTTTTTCCAATCTTCTTTAAAACAATAACCCTTACCTTCTGTCTTAGAATCAATAATGAGTTTCAATTCTAAGACTGAAGAGTGGCAAGAACTAGGCAATTGGGGTTAAGTTGCCCAGCGTCACACACCTAGGAAGTGCCTGATGGCGTATTTGAACTTCCAGACCTGCCTACTTTTTCATTCTTCTTGCTTTTCTTCATGCTACTTACTCTAAAATCTAGCAACACTGCCTCCTTGCTATTGCTCACTCCACATCCCAGTTCTTTGCATTTTCACTGCCTGAAATGTTTTCCCTTCTTGTCTGTTTCTTGGCTTCCCTGGTTTCCTTTAAGTCTCAGTTAAAGTCCTACCATCTGCAAGAAGCTTTCCCTGGTTCTCTTTAATACTAGTGCCTTCCCCTTGTGATTACTTCCAGTTTGCCTTGTCCATATCTTGTTTGAGTATTATCTCCTCCCATTTGAACGTGAGACTAGGGGCTCTTTTCATCTCTTTGTATAATCAGCTCTTAGCACAGGGTCTGTCACATAGTATTTGTTGTCTGACACCCAACAAAGGCTCATCCACCTTTACCTTGAAGTTAAGTCAACCTATTAACAAGTATTTATTCAACACCTATTAAGTAAAAACAAAATAGTCCCAGTGTTATAGAGCTTATGATCTTTAAAAATTTTTATAATTGATTCATTTTATTTTTAAATTTTTATTTATTTTTAGAATATTTCCCCATGGTTACATGATTCATATTCTCTCTCTCCTCTCTTCCCTTCCCCCTCCCAGAGTTGACAAGCAATTCCACTGGTTTATACATGTCTTACTACTCAAACCTATATCCATTTTATTCATATTTGTAATAGAGTAATCTTTTAAAAACCATGTCCCCCAATCATATACCCATATAACTGAGTGATGAATCATATGTTTTCCTTCTGAATTTCTACTCCCATGGTTCTTTCTCTAGATGTGGATAGCATTCTTTTTCATAAGTTCCACAGGATTGTTCTAGATCTTTGCATTGCTATTAGTAGCAAAGTCTATTATATTTGATAATTCCATGTTTCACTTTCTGTGTACAATGTTCTCCTGGTTCTGCTCATTTCACTCTGCATCAGTTCATGGAGGTCTTTCCAGTTCATATCGATATCAAGCAGTTCATCATTCCTTATAGGACAACCATCACCAACATATATCACAATTTGTTCAGCCATTCCCTAATTGAGGAACAACCCCTCATTTTCCAATTTTTTGCCACCACAAATGGAGCTTACATTCTTAAGACAACATACCCATGTTTAAGAATAGAGAGTTTGCAAGTTGGTTGTGGGAATATTATTTTATATTTCCATGGACTCTGGAAAAAAATCTTTTATTTAACCTATAATAAACTACTTCATGCTTTGAGTTTGTACTTGCAAAGGAATACAAGTGGAGCCAGGGAGAGGGGAGCAGTTGTTAGGTGCTAAAACTCATAAGGGTGAGAGTAATGAACTAGAAAAGTGAGAACTCCCCCAAGTATACTTGGATCAAGTTGGAGCCTCTGACATAAGGATTACATATATAATGTTACTGTTCAATAATGTGTCATTGTGGTAGATAGAATAGAGAGTTCTGTAATATTCAATATAAACCAAAGCACCAAAAAACTTCTGCATTTCTTTTGAAATATCCAAATCATTCAGACTTTTTTACCAACAGGCTTTTGCTGCTATTAGTCTGAACAAGTTGTGTTCATCTGTGTTTATGTGTAGACATAGAAAAAGTGCATATAATTATCACCCATTGGGATGAAAAACATTAAAAATTCAATTTCTAATAATTTTGGGGGTGATGCATGTTTTTGACTTCAGGGTTGATTTTTATCAACATCCTTCTTGCCATTAAATTAATATAGTCCAATATAGTTAGTCCAATAGAGCACCCCTTGAAATAACACTGAGACATCTCCATTTAGCCCTGATTCAAAAAAGAATGATTTCCCAATTTCACATTTTATAGAGAAGTTTTTCCCCCATCCTCCTCTGAGGCGGAGGGCCCTCTGAGAGGGTTTCTTGCACCTCCTGAAAGCCAGCTGTGTTCCTCTGAAAGAATCATAGAAGAATGTCTTGGCATAGGATGGGGGAAAAGAGGGAAGGACCACATGGCCTGAAGAATTTGGCAAAACCATGTCACACAGAACCTCATCCCAGTGGTTTCACCTTGTGTTCACAGACAGAAGCCTGAGCTGATGTGAAAACAATTTTCCTAAGGCCTGGAAAACCCTGGGGAAATTCAAATGACAGCCCTATCGCATCCAACTAGGAGGGGCATATTTTTGAGACCCTGGACAGCTCTGACATGCTTCCCTAGGAATTGATGGTCTGCCAAATGGGAGTAGGGCCAGGAGCAGCCAACTGTGAGTCCTCAAAGGCCACACGTACACTGTGCCAAGGGCTCCTGGGAGTCAATAGCTTCCCTTGCCAAATCTAGGTGCATATAAATTTATGTGTATTTTCTAGGGGTCCAGGAGGAGGAGATGAATGCAGCCATATTTATTGCCTGCTATACTTGACAAATGGACAAAGTGGTTGGTGGAATGAGCTCACCAGCAAAGAAAACAGAAATATATGCCATAGAGCTAGTCATAGAGACCTTAGAGGGGAAAAAAACCCTATTTTGTTTTCATTGCCATTTCTAAGCTAGAGAGAAAGGAGAAATCTTTCTACCTAAAGGTCATAGGATCATAGATTTAGAATTGAAAAATCTCCTTAGATATCACTGGGCCTAAGTTTTCTCATCTATAAAATAATGGTTTCTACATACTTAAGCACTGTTGTAGTGCAGTTTTTCATTTTTGCATTATAGTCCCAGTGTCCCACTCAATGCCTTGCATCCAACAGGTGGTTAATAAGTGTTGTATTGAACAAAATTGGACTATTACTAAATCCCACAGTAACCTGAAACATTAAGCAATTCACCATGGTAGATGGAAAAAACTCTCTGGCTTTGTTGGACCTAGCCTTTCACAGGGTAAGCTACTCTAGTTCTGTCCTTAGTTTCCTCTGCCTAAAAGCCCCCCTTGCTTTTCTGGAATATTCTATGCTTGATTCTTCCTATTCTGAAAACTTTTGGAAGAAGGAAGGACATTACAGGTCATGAATTAGTATCTCCCTCCCTGTGACCTCAGAGTTGTTTTAATTTGCCTTCGCTCTAATCAATAGTAATTTAGAATATTTTTTCACATGATTATAGATAACTTTGATTTCTTCTTCTGAAAATTGCCTGTTCATATCCTTTGACTGGTTGAATGGCTCTTGTTTTTATAAATTTGACTCAGTTCTCTGTATTTGAAAAATAAGGTCCTTATCAGAGAAACTTGCTGTAACAATGTTTGATGTTATTTGTTCATCTATAGTGCCTTTTAGTAAAATGTTATTTCCCTGATGAGTCCCTTCAATTAGATCTAATTTTGCTTTTGCTTTGAGGTCATGATTGCCATTCCTTCTACACTTCAGCTAAAACATAATAGACTCTACTTCAGCTCTTTATTTCAAATCTGTGTGTCTTTCTATCCCAAGTGTGTCTATTGTAACCAATATTGTTGGATTCTAATTTCCAATCCATTTTTCTATATGTTTCCATTCTATAGGTTAGCTCATCCCATTCTCATTCATAGTTATGATCACTATGTATTTCCCTCTTTTTATATTTTCTTCTATCTTTTTATCTTGTCTCTCCCCCAATCTGCCCTCCCCTTTGATATCTTTACCCCCATATCTTTTATCCCTTTCCCTTCCTATTTCCCTATTAGATAAGATAGATTTCTAGACCCAATTGAGTGTATGTATAGGTATGTTCCTCCATCTTTGAACCAATTCTGAATAATAAAATTCTTTCTTACACTCTTCATTTATGTGAGAAAATTTGCCCTGGTCTACTTCTCTCTTCCCTTATCTCCCAGTATATCTCTCTTTCTCACCCCTACTTTTTTTTTTTTTTTTTGGAAATCATCCCAACGTAATTGACATCCACCTGCCCTGTATCTATGTAGACTCCTAACTGCCCTAATAATGATGAAGTTCTTAGGAGTTATGTGTATCATCTTTCCATAGGAATGTAAACAATTTTAATGTACTGAATCCTTTATATTTACTCTTTCATGTTTACCTTCTTATGCTTTTCTTGAGCTTTGTGTTTCAGTGTCAAATTTTCTATTCAGCTCTAGTCTTATTCATCAGGATTACTTGAAAATCCTCCACTTGATTAAATATCCATTTTTCCACTGAAAGATTACATTCAGTTATGCTGGCTAAGCAATTTTTGGTTGTAATCCTAGCTACTTTGCCTTCCAGAATGTCATATTCCAAGCCCTCCACTCTTTTTAATGTAGAAACCAGTAAATGTTATGTGATCCTAACTTGGTCCATGATATTTAAATTGTTTATTTCTGGCTACTTGCTATGTTTTCATCTTGACCTGAAAGCTCTAGAGTTTGGCTTTAATATTCCTCAGAAATTTTATTTTAGGATTTGGGGGGGGAGGTGATTGGTGGATTCTTTCAATTTTGTTAATTGTCTAGAATTAAGAAAATGATGGAGAAAGTGTGAATAATGTATTGTTTAAACTGAAACAGTCCCATAAACATTTTATTTTTTCATAGTTGCTTATTACACATTTACCAACTTACCCCAGAATCATTTTATGTAAGATCTACAATCAAAGTCTAAATTTCTAGTTAGAATATGCAATAGAGAGGATTCTTATTTAAGTTAGACTAGACAGCCATTGAAGTCCCTTCCAAAGCACCACATCATAACCAGTTAATAGTAGTTGAAGTTAGAATTTCAACTCAGACCTTCTAAGTTCATGGCTAGTGGTTTGTATTTTTTCTCCACTATACTATACTGCCACTCATGACTCCCTTTTCCTCTTTGGGGAACCCTTCCCCAGCCTACTCAAAACACTTCTAAAGTGAGAGTCTTGCTTGGGTGACAGCTTAATTTATCATTTCAAGAGCCTACTGTGTGCAAGGCATCATGGCAGGCACCTAGAGAGGAAATAAAGATAAAGATGACTTCACCCCAGCTCTAAGCAACAAAGTATACCATTTTTTGAGGGAAGTTTGACTGGAATGCTTAGGACTTGTGTTAATAATTTTTGCTTGAAAAAAACACCATTCATAAGGAAAGGATAAACTATGGGAGTGGAAACGCCGAGAAAAAGCAACTGCCTGAATACAGAGGTTGAGGGGACATGACAGAGGATGGACTCTAAATGAACACTCTAATGCAAATACTATCAACAAAGCAATGGGTTCAAATCAAGAAAACATCTAATGCCCAGTGGACTTACGCGTTGGCTATGGGGGGTGGGGGGGGGAGGAAAAGAAAATTATCTATGTCTTTAACGAATAATGCTTGGAAATGATCAAATAAAATATATTTAAAAAAAAAAATAATAATTTTTGCTTGAGGGTTTCATGACCTGCTTCAGGCAAAACTCAACTCAGAGTCTTGTGAAGTCAGCTTGGGGAAATATTACATTTTACAAAGAGAGAATATAAAGCATAAAACCTGGTAGATTATAATTTAAAAATTAATATTTATAATAGCTCATTAACGTTTTAGAAATTGCTTTCCCCAGAACAACTCTGTGAGAAGGATTATCTGCATTGTACAGAGGCAGAAACTAAGGCTCAGAGAGGTCAAATCATTTGGCTCCTGTCACACAACTAAAAATGTAGAAACTGAGATAAGAACCCTGGTCACCTGATTCCAAATCAATGGCTCTAATCCTTGGCCCCCTTTACAGTACCAGTTGTGCTTTCTTTTATATTTTCCAAATCACTGGTAGTAGTGGGAGTGCCAAATATTTCTTGCTCCCTATTTTACTTCCAGATCTTTACCACCTACCATATCTACTACATCACTCAATAACCTGTTATCCTTTGAGGTTCATTCAATTCATATTCATCACCGAATCAAGAGTCTGATAGTTGTTATAAATCTTAGTTTTCATCAATCTTGATGAGAAAAATTAATATCAGTAAATATATATGAATTTTTAAAAAAGGATGATGCTTTATAATTTCCCTTAGTCTTTGAGTAGATAGGTACAGCTGGTGACATCTGCCAGGTCTTTAGAATTTTTCCTCTGTGTTGGGTCACAGTTTCTTCATCAGCAAAATAAAGATGTTAGACTAGGTTATTTCCTTTCTCAGTTACAAAACTCAGAGAGTCAATAAATGTTCAGAAGATACATGGTAGGATATAAGATTAGGTCAAGAAATAAAATAAGAGGTACCACTAGATAGTTTCTATTCTCTCAGAGTCTGAAGGATTGGGATAGAGGTGAGCATATGGTACCTGTCTCTGATCTCTAGAACTATACCACTTCCATATTTCCCACTTGGATTAGTAGCCTTTCTTCCTCAGAACCATACTGTTACCTTTGTAAGAGACATTGAGGTTTTTTGTCATTGTTATTGTTTTTACTCTTAAACTAATAGAATGCCAACCTTCCTCATTGATCTCCAGAGATGAATGGTCTTCCAAGGGCTTCGATAACAGGACATGTATATACCTTCTTCATCCCACATCCTGTCAGTCATTTAGCTATTTCATTGTTCATTAGCACTCTTACCTGAAAGGAAAGATAGTAGGAGGAGGGGAATGCCTAACCAGAAAAAGGAAGTGAAACTCCCTAACAGTTAAGGTAACTCCTTAGCAACTCTGGTTATAAGTTTGGTATAAGATGGAACTGAAAGAAAAAGAAATTTTAGGATTATGTGTGGATTTCAATTATCTGTGATGTCCCCTTTCTCCACTGATTTTAATTGTGATGATAGCAAAAACTTATGATTTGGACCCTTCCCCAAAAAATGACAAATTAATTTGGTGTTGTCCAGTACCTCAAAATGGAACTATTTGGGGGGCAGCTGGGTAGCTCAGTGGATTGAGAACCAGGCCTAGAGATGGGAGGTCCTAGGCTCAAATCTGGCCTCAGACACTTCCCAGCTGTGTGACCCTGGGCAAGTCACTTGACCCCCATTGCCTAGCCCTTACCACTCTTCTGCCTTGGAGCCAATACACAGTATTGGCTCCAAGACAGAAGGTAAGGGTTTAAAAAAAATGGAACTATTTTTATTTATCTTCAATCCAAAGTATCTTGTCTCTTATTCAGATAATCTTTATTTTTTTTAAATCCTTACTTCCCATCTTGAAATTAATACTGTATTGGTTCCAAGGCAGGAGAGCAGTCAGGGCTAGGCAATAGGGGCTAAACTATTTGCCCAGGATCACATAGCTAGGAATTGTCTGAGATCATATTTGAACTCAAGACCTCCTGTCTCTAGGGCTGGCTCTCCATCCACTGAGCCACTTACTTGTCCCAGATAATAAATCTTTAGAACAGATGAAAAGGGCAAGACCATAATGCCATCATCTGACCTGAGACCCTTTGTTTCAAGTTTCTAATTATAGAGAACAAGTAAAAATAACAAGATGGCCTCTTGTTTATAGGCAGATAAAGGAAATTAAAGGAGGCAGGATTATAGCATGGATTTAGCAAGGCAGCTCAAGTACTTAAGGTAAGCAATAATATTGTTCAGAGCTTGCCTCTAAACAAGATGTGTTTACCACTTAAATCCAATTTCAAAATGCCAGTTTATTGGCTTCCTTTGGCTAGAAGGCTGGCCAGAAACTTGGAACAAGAGATCACCTTTTTTAATGGACCTCAACAACTCAAGGCCTGGGAAAAATCTTCTTGTTCCTTTGTGGAGTTGGATTTGATGGTCTTTTATGAACTTTCTAGCTCCATATCCAAACCCTATAATCCATATACGCTCCCCATTGTTATCTCAATACATGAATGGGTTTTTTGCCTCAGTAATGTGGTTCTTCATCTAACAGAAGCCTATTTATATTATACCTTCACCTACTGTGTGAGTCTTGTCTATGTCCTCCTAGAAATTCTCCAAAAGGGAATTATATGAAGTCATCTCTGTCACCTTCCAAGCCAGCCTTTCTCTAATGCTTTGGGTTTGAACCTTTATTCTAAGCGTGTTCCCCATGATCACCACCACCACCATTGTTATCCACCAGTGATTAGCACTCCCTTTTTCTTTGGCCAATTAATATTGATTAGGTTTACAAAGGAATATCTACTTCATATGATGTTCCCTATACCACCCAATTCCAAAGGGTTGGAATATTGTGTATCAAAAAGCAAGTAGGACACTCACTGGCTAGGCTATAGGCTACATTAAGAGGAGTGATGAGCCTTGACAGGGGGGTTGTTCATGGCTTTAGATAGAGAATTTTGTATTTGAACCCAGGTATAATAGGGAGCCCTGGAGTTTAGTATTGAGCAGGAAAGTGACAGGGCAGAGCAGTGATTTGGGAATCTCATTTTGGTAACTGCATTAGATGGATTGGAGAGGGGAGATGGGAGAGACTAGAATCAAGAAGAGCAATTAGAAGGTAATAAGGGGGCTAATTAGGCGGGTGATAGTTCAGGCAAATGGCAATGTGGGCTTATATTGTTGTGTAACAAAAATCCACCACCCCAATATAGACAATTTAGGTAAATAAAGTAAAAAAGCCAAAATTTCTCCAAGTCAAGGTAGAAAATTAGAATTTATTGGAAGAGGGCCAGTTCCTCCAATAAAAGTGTTCTCTTGCATGTATTACATTGTTGGACCCCAGCAAGAGATAATGCCCAGAGGCAGAGACCTGGTTTATAAACCGGGACGTAACAAAATGAATATTTCCATGCAAAGTTGATGATATATCACAAGACATAACATCATATAAACCTTATTTAGAAACAGTTACCCAATTACAAAGCTGATTGGTTAGTTCATTTAGGAAAATCCATATTAGTCTAAATGTTAAATCACACGCAATACTTTTTTTTTTTTTGAGGGACAAAATGTATTAAAACCAACCCTTTGCGAAGTCTGGGCTGCTTGTAAGTGCATTCATTGTTTTATTTTTTTATTTTTATTTTTTATTTTTACTTTGCATGACTCTTCTTTTTTTTTTTTAAATTTTGATTTGGTCATTTCCAAACACTATTCATTGGAAACAAAGATCATTTTCTTTTCTTCCCTCCCCCCCTCCCACCACTTCTCCCATAGCCCACGCGCGATTCCACTGGGTATCACATGTGTTCTTGATTCAAACCCATTTCCATGTTGTTGGTATTTGCATTAGAGTGTTCATTTAGAGTCTCTCCTCAGTCATATCCCCTTTACCCCTATATTCAAGCAGTTGCTTTTCATTGGTGTTTTTACTCCCACAGTTTATCCTCTGCTTGTGGATAGTGTTTTTTAGATCCCTGCAGACTGTTCAGGGACATTGCGTTGCCACTAATGGAGAAGTAAATTACCTTCAATTGTACCACAGTGTATCAGTCTCTGTACAATGTTTTCCTGGTTCTGCTCCTTTCACTCTGCCTCAGTTCCTGGAGGTCATTCCAGTTCATATGGAATTCCTCCAGTTTATTATTCCTTTGAGCACAATAGTATTCCATCACCAACATATACCACAATTTGTTCAGCCATTCCCCAATTGAAGGGCATCCCCTCATTTTCCAATTTTTGGCCACCACAAAGAGCGCAGCTATGAATATTCTTGTACAAGTCTTTTTCCTTATTATCTCTTTGGGGTACAAGCCCAGCAGTGCTATGGCTGGATCAAAGGGCAGACAGTCTTTTATTGCCCTTTGGGCATAGTTCCAAATTGCCCTCCAGAATGGTTGGATCAATTCACAACTCCGCCAGCAATGCTCCACCCTCTTACTTTCACCCTATGTGTATCTACCTTTCTCATATCTGTTTCTTGTAGACCGCATATGGTAGGGTTTTGGACTCTAATCCACTCTGCTATTCGCTTGCATTTTATGGGTGAGTTCATTCCATTCACATTCAGAGTTATTATTACTAGCTGTGTATTTCCCAGCATTTTGATTTCTGCTCCTTTTCCTGCCTTTTCTTCTTTCACTATTTCCTTCTACACCAATGTTTGCTTTTGAACAGTCCCCCTTTTTCCCACCTTTATTTTACTTCCCTTTCTACCCCCCTCCCTATTTATCCCCCCCTTATTTTCCCTGTAATCTTTCTAAAGTTAAGCCCCCCCCCACTCCCTCCCTCTCTTGTACTGCTTCCCTCCCCACCAGACCATTTGTTACCCTTCTACTCCCCTATAGGGTGCAAATCTATTCTCTGCCCCCAATGGATTGGATTGTTTTTCCCTCTTTGAGTCACTTCCAAAGCACATAAAAGTTGAGTATTTCCTGTCTCTGACCTCTTTACCCTTCCAGTGTATTGATGTTCTCCCCCCCTCCCATCATGAGCTTCTTTATGAAATATAAATTTACCCCCATTTGTTTCTTTTCCCATTTATTTTAATATTAACCTATTTTAAGCTCTAGTTATATATATACATATGTATATATATATATATGCATACTCATGCATATGTATTTTTGTATGCATATATCTATATACCTATTTATGTCTTATCCTTTCATCCTATACAGTTTGTTGCTGTTCCCTCTAAGTATACTTCTTTTTGCTGCCCAGGTAATAACAACAGTTTTTAAGAGTTACCAATGACCTCTTTTCTTATAGGGATACATATCATTTTAACTTATTGAGTCTCTTAAAATTTTTTTTGTTTTTCTTTTTTTCCCCTCATTTTTAATTACCTTTTGATGATTCTCTTGAGTTCTGTGCTTGTACATCAAATTTTCTGTTCAGGTCTGGTCTTTTCTTTACGAATTCTTGAAATTCTTCTATTTTGTTGAATGACTATACTTTCCCCTGAAAGAATATAGTCAATTTTGCTGGGTAGTAGACCTAGTTCCCTTGCTTTCCGGAATATTGTATTCCATGCCTTTCTTTTTTTCAGTGTGGATGCAGCCAGATCCTGAGTTATCCTCACTGTGGTTCCTTGGTATCTGAATGACTTCTTCTTGGCAGCTTGTAATATCTTTTCTTTGGTCTGATAGTTCTTGAATTTGGCTATAACATTCCTGGGTGTTGTCAGTTGGGGATTAAGTACAGGAGGTGATCTGTGGATTCTATCAATCTCCATTTTTCCCTCTTGTTCAAAGATTTTGGGGCAGTTTTCTTTAATAATTCCCTGTAATATAATGTCCAGGATTTTTCTTTTGTCATGGTCTTCTGGTAGGCCAATAATTCTTAAATTGTCTCTCCTTGAACGATTTTCTAAATCCTCTGTTTTGTGAATGAGATGCTTCACATCTACCTCAATTTTTTCATTCTTTTGGTTTTGTTTTATAGTGTCCTGCTGCCTTGTGAGGTCACATGATTCTAGTTGTTGTATTCTGGTTCTTAAAGACTGGATTTCATCCTTAGTTTTTTGGTCATCCTTTTCCTTTTGGTCAGATTTTCTTTGGAGGTCATCTTTCATCTTCTTCACCTCCTCTTTCATCTGCTTTGCCTCATCTTTCATCTCCTTTGCCTCATTTTCCAGCTGGTTGATTGTGGCTTTCAAGACACTATTTTCTGTTTCCAGATGACTTATCTTAGTTTTTAAGTTCTTTCCCCAATTGTCTTCAGCCTCTCTTAATAGTGTATCTAATTCGCCTGTATCTAATTCGCTGGGATTTCTGATTTTTCCTTTGCTAATCCCTCCCCCTCTGTTTCATTCGCTCTTTGCTCATTACCTGTGCAGAAGCTGTCTATTGTAATTCCTTTCTTCTTTTTCTGTTGTTTGCTCGAGTTTACCCCTTCTTTGCTCCCCGTATTTGTCTGTGCTCTTGCTCCTCTCATTTTGTTTTAGTTTTGGGGCTGTCAGTCTCCCTTCTTGGAGCTTTGTCAGATCTCTTGGTACACTCTCTAGGAGAGGAATGTTAGCTTCCCTGTCCTCTGGGGGCTTTTGATTGGATTGACTTCAACTGGGTCGGGCTGTATGTGGTATGAAGCTCTGAGGCTCTGAAGATTCCTGGAAGGGTGGGCCACCCAGGCTCTCTCCAGTTCTCTCCAGCTGCTTCTCCACTGTCCACAAGTGCCTTTGCCCGCCTCCCTAAACTCTGAGGAGTTCTGATGGAATTATGTTCAACTGGATTGGTCTGGATGTGCCCCAAGGCAACAGTGATACTGGAGCCTGATGGAGGGACCCAGCCACTGCCCCGTCTCTTCCTGGCTTCCTCCCTGCTGTCCAAGCTGGATGCTCCGAGCCCGATGCCCTGCTGCTCACAAGGTAGACCCTCCAAGCCAGCACCTTTGCCCGCTCAGAGGTTCCCGCTGCTTCTGGGGGCTCAGCCCTCTGGGTTGTGGGGGAGGGGTCCTGGGACCTTTGCTCTGCCTACCCCTTAGCCCTGAGGATTCTCAGATTCTGGCTTTTGGGGGGCATACCTTTTGATTTGAGTCCAGAAGGAGGGTTCCCCGCTTCTGTCCTGTTGTTCAGCTTGAATTTCGGTGCCCTAGGAACATTAAGTCTATATCGGTCCACACGCAATACTCTTATTTAGGCAGATAGTGATGACCATTACCTCAGAATCATCTGATCTGGGGGGAAGGAAGATAATTTTCAAATAGGGAAGGGTGCTTGATGTTTGCACCATGTCTAGACATGAGATTCAGATGGTCAGCATCTTATGATAAAGGAAAGTACAAACTTAGGGAAGGGTTAGAAATCCCCTTAGAAGCAGTTTTTATGCTTATAAAAATCATGAATTCTACTGATTAAGATTACAATGGAATTTCTACTAATAACTTTAAAATCACAATATTGATTATCTTAAATCTAAATCCAATCCAAACTAAAATCCAATCAAGTATAAGGGGGTAGGGGTCTATCTTCCCAACAATATTAAGGGGATAGCAGTAAGAGTCAAACAAAAAGGGGGGTGGATATGAGTGAGGTTGTGGAAGTAGAATCCAAAGGATTCTTTGATGGAGACTGAAGAAGCAAGGATGACTGGGAAATGTACAAATCTGGGCAAACTGGAAGGATAGTGATGCTGCTCCAATTGATTTACATTGTTGAAACTTCCCTAGGAAATGGTGAAAGTCTGAGTTGTTGTCTACTCTTTTGTCCATCCCCATTTTTTCAATTTTAATAGATGGTTTAAAAAGGTCAAATTGAAAAAAAAAATTTTTAAACTAGACCAGATTGGAATTGTTTAAATTACATTCAATCTCTTTTCACCTTTGTCCTTTTTTGTTATCTTAACTCATCTTGATCTTTGCCTGAACAAGTCAGTGATTTGACTATACATAGATGGTTGATTCAGAAAAAAAAAAAATCACCATCAGTTTAACTTTTTTTTAAGTTTTTCCTCTCTGTTAAAAGGCCCATTTCTGGGGGGCATGTTGCCTCAGATGAGAAACAGACCTTGAAACTTTTCTCCTTACGGCATAATCTCTCATCAGATTTTGTGATTGAAGAAATCTTATCTTACTTCTTATATATAACATATTATATATAAACAAAAGGGGATGGAGTAGGGGTGAGAAACAAGACTTTTGAAGAAGCTGTCAGATCTAGCTATACAGCCAAAAGAACAAAAGGGTCCTCCCTACTAAATGGTTAACAAATTGGATCCAGTTACAGAATGTTCATGCATACTCTATAGTCTTTCCTATGTTATCATGATTCAAACCACCTTCCCAAGTTTTCCTTATTCAGGTGTCTTCCATGTATGGGAGACCTCCATTACATTTCACTTGGACTTAACAACCTTCCTGGGAAATAGGTACTATTACTATTATCCAAATTTTACAGAAGAGAAAATTGAGGATCATAAAAGCAAAATTATTTATCTTCTGCCATAGAACTAGTAAGAGCCAGAGGTAGGATTTGAACCTGGAGCTTCCTGTTTCCTAATAGATCTTTGAGCTAGAGATCTGTATCAATGAATTGGTCTAGACATCATAGATGGCCTCCCTCCTGGACACAAGAAGACATTTAGATTCAATCCCTTAAAAGTAAAGTATCACTTCTACCAGAACACCAATACAGTTCAGTTGACTTTCTGCTAGATGTCTACCCCATAGGCTACTCTATAAAGCCATCCTTCCCTTCTCTAATTTTGGATAGAAACACCTTCTGAGATCTTAGACACAGAGTTCAACCTCCTAATTTTACAGATGAGGAAACTGGGACCCAGAAAGGTTAAGTGATTTGCCCAAGGAAGTCCAAGTAGTAAGTAATAGAGAAAGGATACTATATTAGTATATATTTTTTCACTATATTACACTATTGTTGGGTTCTGTCTCTCTTCATTCATTTATTTATAAAACCCTTACCTTCTGACTTGGAATCAATATTAGTTATTGGTTATAAGGCAAAGAGTGGTAAAGGCTAGGCATGGGCAAGGAGGGGGATTTGGGGGGGAGTTAAGTGACTTGTCCATGGTCAGATAGGAAGTACCCGAGACCAGAATTGAAAGCAGGATCTCCTGTCTCTAGTCCTGCCTCTTAATCTTCCTTGTTTATTTTTTAACAATCTAATTTAATTTCCCTTACCCTTCTCAGTAGATGATGTTTGTCCTATTTAATTTCTACTTGCTTTTCTGGAGCTTATGATGAGAAGCTGTTCTTGAATGTGTACCAGTAGTTGTCTGATCATAAGGGAAAGAATTTTGGCTCTGGACAATCCAGGTTCAAATCCAGATTTTTGCTAATTACTAGCTGTGTAGCATGTGGAAGTTCAGCTATCTTCCCTCAGTTTACTCATCTGTAAAATAAGGAAATTGAAGTAGATGACCCCTGAGGCTTCTTCTGGTTTGAAGTCTATAATTTTATGATCCTATGATTAGCTTGGCAGGTTGTAGGCAGGATGTTTTTGTTGGTTGGGGTTTTCTTTATGAGTAGAAGAAGTAGGATGTTAATGAAAGTCAGGCCTGCATTTTCCTGACCATTTAAAAATAATTCCATCTTCTTTCCAGAGACCCCAAGACTCAGCTTTCTGTCCTTCAAGTCTTGTGGCCCTGACCATGAGTATCTTCCAGGATCTCTGGCTGAGTAACTTCACCTTACAAGTCCATAAAGGAACAAACTCCTGGATAGGGGGGCAGGTCCTTAAATCAGCCCTGGTTTCAAGAACCTGAGTCCCAGGCAGGATTAATTGCCCAGCAAGCGGCTTGTTAGAAGCTGTGTTGGCAGATGAGGGGAACAGTAATAGAATCAGCCAATTAAGCACCCAATGGCGCTGAACTAAACATGACCTCGGACTTAATTGTGTAAGTTGTTTCTCAGCAGTTTCTCACCAGTCTGGGTATGGGGGAAGAATAGGAAAGGGTGAGGAGGTGGGAGGGGGGTTGGCAGGGAGGGACCTGTTTGTGGGGAAATGCCAACCAAGGCCCCTAATTTATTTGGGCTCACAAACAGGAATCACAGCACAGTGGCTTCTCTGGTCATCAGCATAGAGAGGTTTGGGAATAATCAGGGGAGGCAAAAGCTTGGGAAAGCCAGTGAAAAAGGGGGCCTCTTGGTTCTCAAAGACAATGAAGGCTCCCCAGAATGGGCCAGAGACAGCAGTGCCAAGCGTTGCCTTGCTAGCATTGCACAAAGCAGATTATAGAACTGAGACAGGGAAGAGAACGTTCAAGATTGAGACCCATCCCTTCATTTCTTAGATGAGGAAATTGAGGCTCAGAGAGTGCCTTGCCTAAAGTCCCTTGGGAAGTCATTCTTGCAGATAGAACCATTAGCATGGGAGAGTCTTCCTTACCCCAGACTGAACATTTCCAGCGTGGCACAATGAAAAGAGTCAAAGGTGCAGATCTTGACTCTTCTTACTCTTCCACTTGTGTGACCTTGGACAAGTCATTCCACTAATTTAGTTTTCCAAAGGCTTCTCTTTAAAATGAGAGGATGGAACTAGACTATGACCCATGTCCCTTCAAGTCCTAAAGGGATAGCTTACCTTATTGTCATAAGAGCTCTTGCTTTTGAGGTCTTTGTATAAAGTTTAGATTGTAAGTTCCTTGAGGGCAAGGGCTGTCTTTTGCCTTTTATTGTATCCCCAGCACTTAGTACCTGGCATATAGTAGGCAATTAATAAACATTTATTGAATGAATGAGTAAAAGTTTGGCTCTGAAATTTGTTCTTTTGTACACACAGATGCATATATACAAACACAGAGACATATCGATACATACTTATACATACATATAAATATGTAAATGTACATACTTATACACAAATGCACACATTTATACACACATGTGCATACTTATACACACAAACACCTTAGACACATCAATCTACACATATGCACACCCACATATAAACCTACCTCATTATGCACATGCTGCAATAATTAGTCACCCCCTCTTCTCCAAGATACTTTCTTAGTGGCATAATGGAGCATCAAGCACAGGGAACTTAGTATTTAGGCCATTGGAGAACATTGGCTTTTGCCAGGCTAAGAGGGTGGGATGTCATAGGCAAATGTCTGCTAAGTTGCATTCCTCTGATCCATCTGCTCTCTATTAGAAAGGCTTTCTCTCCATCCTTATCCCATCCAAAAGCTTTTTTCCAAATAATAAATATGCTTCCTTATACCCATTTCTCTTTCCAACTTCCTTTTCTTATCTCCTTATCTTCTTTTTTTTTTTAACAAGGTTCTTCACCTGATGTGAGATGGTAGCAATAGGGAAGTTACTCTGCAAACTCATCTTTGGTGAACCACTGCAGGTCTTCTAAGGATCACGACATTTCTCCCACTCCTTCTAAGATCCCTCATCAGCTTCTCTAACTTCCTGAAACACAGATTAGCTCCTAATCTGTCTACTCTTAGATAGGTAGTATTTTGTGGATTTCTAGAGAGAAAGGGAAAAGTTGTTAGATGGGATGTGCTGGGAAAGACTTGGAGCCTGGGAACTCAGTACTTCTTGCTGAGCCAAATTGTCCACCATCTTGTAATGAGGGTAGGATGCTGGTACTGACATCCATTTCGTCTAGCCCTATTAATGGAAACATCATCATTGCCATCTGAGCTCTCAGAACCTCAAAAGAGTTTAAATCAAAAGCAACTAGAAGTTATGGAGGGTCTAAGATCTCTCAAGTTTTAGGGCGCCAGAAATATGAGAAGTTCTATTTCCAGCAATTCTCTCCAGAGGTTAGGAGGGCTTCATGCAAGGTTTCTGCTTGGTGTGCCATATCTCCTACAATCATGGGATGAAGCTTCAGACCCAAACTGGGGGACTTAATCTCTCTGGATCTCAGTTTCCTCATCTATAAAAAGGATGCCTTCTAAGGTCCTTTCTAATTCTAAGACAGTGATCTTATAAATCCCAATTTTAAAATCCTGTCCCTTTGAAGCTGGCAGGATGTGTTAAGGGTCTGAAGAGAGAAGTTCCACTCCTTTTAGTTTTCCAATAGATCTCAAGAGATACGGCAGTGGGTTGTTTGTTTTTTTTTTAATCTCTGTGTGTGTATGCATATGTGTATAATGACTATAAGTCAAAAATTGAATTTTTACATTTTATTTAACCAAATGGTCAACCTAAATCCTTTAATATCTGTCATAGAAGTATCTTTTCAGGAACAGAAAATTTTAAGAAGTAAATAGCATTTAAAGTATTAATAAATGTAGTATACAATGAATAATATAATAAATAGCATTTATACTCATGCGGAATTTTAGAGCTAGAAGGAATCTTAGAGATCATTTAGTCAAATCCTTTTATTTTACAGATAAAGAAACTGAGGCCTGGAGATATCAAGTGATTTGTGTAAAATCACATAGGTAATTAATAACAATGATAGAATTTGAATATAGGTCTTCTGATGTTTAAATCTAGGATCCTTTCCACTATATTGAATTCAACTGAATTCATTTCAATGCCACCCCTCCCCCAAAAGAAAAAAGATTTACAAAACATCCATTGTACAGAGCTGAGGAAGCTAGAAAGAAAGAAATAAGACATGGCCCCTTGTCCTTAAGGAGCTTAGTTTCAAGCAAGAGAAATAAAACATGTACAGAAATAACCATAATACTAAGTAGAATGTGGAAGTGCATAAAGGAAGTATAAACAATGTTTTGAAAATTAAAAATAGGGAGGTCTCTGAGACCTTTCTTTAATATATGTTGTGTGCCAAGAAAAGATTCATGGAACGTAGGGGCCAAAAGGGATGATGGTCTCTTATATGAAGTGATCCCTAAGAGGAAATAAGGAAACGGGCCCAAATTCACATAATGAGAACTCAGGCTAAGCTAGAACCTAGATCTCCAGGGTTCTAGTCTAATCCATATTTTACTAAACCAATCTAATAATTTGGGTCTCCAAGTAATTAGGTTTAATAAGCCAAACAAATAAATAAAATGTTTGACAAGACTTCACACAATGCTGGTTCTGGTTTTGTGTGTGTGTGTGTGTTTTTTTTTCCTAAAGGCAGCTGAAGATTTCCAAGTAATTGTTGATATGAGGGAGGTTAAGTAGATGATATTAAGGGAGTTGAACAAATCCTCTCCAGAGTCCCTTCCAGCTCTTGATCTGATACATTCCATTATATCTGTGCCAATCAAAATGTGCCTTCAATTAAAATCAATGTCATTTCAAGCACCATAAAATTTTCTCTCTGTGCTTTGCCTAACCCAACTGGCTTATTAATTAAGCCAACAGCACATGTGGGGTAAAGACTCATTTCCCTGCTCCCTTTCTCCTCCTTTTGTCCCCCCTTTCTACAATCCCAACTAAATCTCTAGTTTACAAGTCCCATCCACCATACCACACACACACACACACACACACACACACACACACACACACACATTCTCTTACCCCCAAAAGGAATAAAGAGGAAGACTGAATAAGGTCTCCAAAGAGTCTTAAAATTTGTTTATCCAGTCCATTGTCTGACTCTGGCTCTCTGCAAGGATTTAACTGGAACTGTATGTCAGATAAACTCAAAAAGAAACTAGAGAGAAGAAAGAATTGCCTTTACAAATAACAGTGGACTCTAACCTCATTTTAGAGCAAGATTTTTAATTAGGGGTCCGTGAATTTGTTATTTTGGTATTTTATTAACTGTATTTCAATATAATTGGTTTCCTTTGCAATTCCACATATTTTCTTTTATGCATTTAAATACATTATCTGAGAATAACCGCAAAACTCTTAAGAATTCTTGCTTTAGAGACACCCTGAGCTTCACTGAACAAGTCTTCTCTACCTAAAAACTTGCTTAAATCTTTTATATTCCTACCTCCAAAAACAAACACACGAACTATTCCTTTGTTCCTTGATTCCTTCTTTCCACTCTCCTCTACTTTAGGGACAAACATCTACAAAGTATTCTGCACTCCGTGCATCCAAACCTATTCTTCACCTACTCCTCAACCTCAGGCAAATTGATTTCCATTTTTACTATCCTGCTGAAACTACTCTCTCCAAGGTTACTAATGACCTCCCAATTGTCAAATTCATTAGTCTTCTATTAGTCTTCATTCTCTATCTTCTCTGGTATCTAACCCTGTTGATTGCCCCTTCCTTCCAGCAACTCTTTGCTCCCTTGGCTTTTGTAGCATTACATCATACTGGTTCTCCTCCTACTTCCCTCACTATTTCTTCCTTGTCTTCACCACTGGCTGTTCTTCCTTACCACAAAGTGTGAGTGTCTCCCAAAGTTGTGTCCTTGGCCCACTTCTCTTCTTTTTTTACCCACTCCACCTTAAAAAGCTTATCTTTGTAGAGATAATAATTGAAGTCATGAAAATGGGCCACTCCAAACTCTCAATTTCCATACAGAGCACCCACCAGTCCTGTGCTTCTATTAGCCTTCTAAATATCTCCCTATGGATTTGCCACTCTTTCCCTCAAACTCAACATTTCCAAAGCAGGATGTGTTATCTATCCTTCCTCTGAAACCAAGTCTTCTATGTCCATTGATTGTACCAACATCTGTCTAATCATTCAGGCTCAAAATCTTGGAGTCATTTTCAGATTTGGGAACTGAGGGAGCTCAAAGAATTAATTAGTTACCAAGCACTATCAACTTTATCTCCACAATATCTTTTCCCCTATCCTGCCCCCCACCATTCATAGTGTTAATTCAACCTTTTTAGCATTGGCCTAAGCTATTGTAAAGGCTCCGATCTGGTCAAAATGAGATAGCATAATAAAGCAGTTTGCAAAACTTAAAGAACCATACAAATGTTAGCCATTATTCTAGAATTGCCACTAGTCTCTCTCTGTCTCTGTCTCTGTCTCCCAACCCTTGCCTGCCTAATAAAGTAGAACTTCTTAACCTGACTTTTAAGGCTGTCCACAATTTAGTTCCCACGTCCAGTAATATTAGAGCCTCTCCCCCACCCTGTACCCCATATGATCCCCCCTCTCACATACACATATACTCCAATGCTCTCTAAGAAAATAGTTGGCCACAGATGGAGATTGGGGGCAGTCAGTTAAACTATAACCTTCTATCTTTGGCTTACATCCTGCCCAGGCACTGAAGTCTGGTGTTTATTTTAACTCTTCTAGGAAGGTGAATGCAATGTTGACAAAAGACAAAGAATATGATCAACCATCAGGGTGAATTCCTCCCACACACACTTGTGAGAGGAAAAGGGAAAAAAGGCTGCCTTTGGATTAGGTAGGTGGTCTTCTGGGAAAAGCAAGAATGCAGGAAAGAAAAGAAGAAAGCTAGAATTATAGGATGTACTTATTCCTTTTCTTTCTTTTTTTTTTTCCATTTTAAAGACCCAAAGTCAGAATTGGCTGTTGGCTCAGACCATTAATAAGTGGGACCAAGCACAAAGAGGCTAGTCCATGTGGAATATGGGAGAATAATTCTCCCTTGGGGGGTTCGACAATATATATAACCTCTGATATAGAAAGGATGGTTTTTCTTTAATTGATTCGAGAGCCATACCTACACATTATTCTATCTATCCAGTACTATCCAGGCTGTCCACACCAACATTTTCCTGTGTATTCCTAAAAGCTAGCCCAAAAAATCTGGATAAACAGCAACTTCAACAAACTGTTGGTGGAGTTGTGGGTTGGTTCAAATTATGTAGTTTGGAAATCCAAATGAAATTACACACACAAAAATCATTAAGCTCTTTGTACTCTTTGACTAATAATCTGCAACCAGACCCTTGGGAGTCACACAGATGTCATTAAGCATTTATTAAGATTAAGTGCCAACTATCTGAAAGAAAAGATCTATCTATCTATCCATTCATCTATCACCTATCTTTATCTGTCCATTATCTCTGTCTTTCTCTATCTCTCCATTTATCTATGTATCCATCAATCTATAACAACAGTCTTTGCAGGAGCAAAAAACTGGAAGCAAAAATTTTCCCTTATTAATTGGAGAATGGATGAATACTTTTGAATATAATGGAATTTTATGGTGCCATTAAAAGGAATTCAGAAAAACATGGTAGGATTGGTATGGAGTGAAACAGAAATGAAGAAGGAAGAGCCTAGAGAACAATACATACAATAGCTTCAATAATGGAAACAATAACAATACTACAAAGTAATAGACCTCTGATTAATTATAAGAAACAGATTGGGTTCTGGAAAAATGAGGAGAAAAAAACACCTTCTTCCCCTTATTAGAGAGGCTCCAAGGATCTGGAATGGGATATATACTATTAGATAATGTTGTTGCATCAGTTGGTTTTGTTTAAAAGTTATTGGAACTTTTGGTCATTTTTTTATAAAGAAAGTTTCAATGGAGGTGATCAAGGGGGAAAGATTATAGTATTAAAAATACTATAGTCTTAAAACAGTTTATACAGAAGAAAATAATAAAAATAGTTTTTTTAATAAAAATAAAAGCCATGCAGAAATCCCACAGACTATATCACCTTGTCATTTTTTCTTTCCCAAAGGATGCTTAGGTTGCCTTGTAGCAGATGGAGAGAATCACCATACTCTCATGCTGGGGAGAACAGAATGCTTTCCTCCCAACATAAAGTCAGAGAGTTTCCCCCTAGATCTTTGGGTCAGAGAATAGCCTGTTTTAAATTTGATAAAATGATACCTTTTATTTAGAATCAATTTCTAGGACTCTTGAGGTGTGAAAATCATCATCTTTAGACTATTGGAATCAGTTTTTCTTGCTTAGCCTGGGTTGGCTCAATATGATCCCTCAAAACTGTATATCTGGGGGCAGCTGGGTAGCTCAGTGGATTGAGAGCCAGGCCTATAGACTGGAGGTCCTAGGTTCAAATTTGGCCTCAGACACTTCCCAGCTGTGTGACCCTGGGCAAGTCACTTGACCCCCATTGCCTAGCCCTTACCTCTCTTGTGCCTTAGAGCCAATACACAGTATTGACTCCAAGACAGAAGGTAAGGGTTTAAAAAAAATTTTTAAATTAAAAAAAAAAACTGTATATCTCCTCCCCCCCCCCTTCCCAGTATAGGAGCTGAGCCCCTCTCAAGTGATTCTTGGAATTGGGAGGGGGCACTCCTATTCTCTGTTTTTTTTCTACTCCCATATGTCTTTGAAGCAGCTAGGCTGGGTTGTATAACTTATCTCAGGCTACTTGTTGAAAATCTCAGAAAGTATCTTCCCCTACCTTTACAAAGGTGCATATAACAAATTTTTGATATATTTATTTTGCTTAACTTTTTTCTTCTCCTTTTTCTTCTTTATTATAAAGGTTGGCTATCTAGAAGGGGTGAGGAAGGAATACAGTGAGAAGTGTACCAAGAAAATCAATAAAATTATATTTTATATTTTTATTTAGGTTATTTAATTTTTTTTTTAATTTAAAGCAAGTCTCTAAAAAGAGATGAGGAGATAATCTCTGGCCCTTTCATCATCTTGGTTTTTTTTTAGTTTGTCTATACTGTTTCTGAAGTGCTCAAATTGAACTAAAGTGCCAGAACCAAACACAAACTTTTAGATGGTGTAGTATCATGGCACAATAGAAAGAATCTAGGCTCTGAAGTCTCGGTCAAGTCTCCTCTTGCACATTTATTGCCTTTCTGACCTTGGGCAAGTCACTTAAACACCATTGGTCTCAGTTTCCTCATTTGTAAAATAAAGGTTTTGGTTCTGATGACTTCTGGTGTTCCTTTCTGCTCTAGATCTATGGCATAGTATTGTCTGACAAGGGTAGATTATAGCATAATGAGTATGTTGTTTCTTTAAATTAAATATAGGAACTCTGTGTAGAAAGACAGAAAAGGAAAACCCTGCCTTTTCTTTCTTCTTTTCTTTCCTTTTCCACCTAACATTCAAGATTTATATGCCACCAACTTTCACAAATGGTATAGTTTAGTCAAACTGGCCATCATATTGTTTCTCAACCACAATATTCCATCTCCCAGCCTTTGCAAAAGACTGTGTCTGGTATGCACTTTCTCTTCTTAGAAATTCCGTTTCTTTCAAAACGGCTGGAACCAGTTCCTCCATGAGGACATTACCCGTGATCCCTCTAGCAGCTACTCCCTCCCTTCTTCCTTACTCTGCAAAGAGTTTGTATTTTGTTGGATGGAGACCTGTAGTCTCTTCCCCCAAGAGAAAGTAAACTCCTTGAGGGCAGGAACTGTTTCATTGTTGTTGTTTGTATCTCTAGTGCTTAATAAATCCTTGTTGCTTAACTCATTATTTAAGCTCTTCTTTGGATGCAGTCATTCACTTTCTAAATCTACCTAGTCCACATCTTTTCCTCCAAACCGCATGAATAGCTTGGGGAACTGTAAGTCCTGGTTGCAGCAAATCATTTGATGGTATCCAAAGCTCAACACAGATATTAAGCACAAGATAGGTGCTTAATAAGTGCAAATTGACTGAATGTCCACAATATCTACTGGGTTTTCTGTTCTATCTACCAAGAAAGAATTGAGTTTCTCTACCTCTTCCCAGGTAACGTTTGGTTAATCAGATAAACTAATTTGTGTTAATGCCTTAATGGGAAGTTAGAGGATCTCCCCTTTCAATCACAAATGTGCATTTTAATAGAAGCCTTCCAAGGCAAAGTTGGTTTGGGTCCCATCCTTACTAGCTCTTTGGGAAGAAAGGCTATCTGAGACATCTCTCCCACTTCTCCCCCACCCCCTCCACACCTATACACGATGCCCAACATTGGATTGACAATCAGTACTGTTCTCTACTCCACTGGTAACTCTAAAGTCAGGAGTACATGACAATTTCAGAGCAGATATCAGGTCAAAACAGATCAGAGAGCTATATGGGGGTTTCTCAAAGACTGCCAAATGAGGGGATGGGTTTGTTTGTTTGTTTTTTCATTGAAATACACCATCAACAAGGATTCTCCGCCATACCAACCCGTCTGGCTCCAAGGATGGTTTCTGATCACTCATTCTCTTTGCAAACCATGTCAGAGTTCAGAAAAGCATTTTTAAGCAGAAACACAAATCAGAGAAGGACCTATGAGTCACTAACAATGGGAGCTGACCATTTCCAGAGCCTGGCAGATTGCTTCAAGAATTCTGTTCCAGATTTCTGGCCAAAAGAGATAGGAGCCCAGTGGGCGCTGACTCTTCTTCTGGAGGCATTGTCCTAGGAGGTTAACACCTTTGTAATCAGTGACTCAGGCTCAAACAACAGCTGTGTTTGTCCTATAAATTAAAGGCAGAATCTTTAAAATGATTGTTTTCCTGAAAATAAAAGGATTAAGCATTTTCCCCTCCCCTGCTGCTTTTCCTTTCCCCCATCCCCACCTTTCCCAACTTGTTGGTGAATACATTCAAGCCCACGTTAACTGCCAAGAATTATCTCAGTTTCCATCACCCCAAGCCTGCTGACTCCATAACAATTATCATCTCTTATCTGAAAATGACTGGAGGGAAGGGGGCCATTTGAAACCAAATTCTTTCCAGTATTAGCCACCATTCAAATGGATACAGGAGGAATAATTGGGCCCAATTCATTAAAGGCTACAGGGCAAAACAAGGTGAACCCAATTCCTAGTTCTACCTAAGGTATTTCCTTTCGTTTCTCTTGAATACTTTGAACTCTCATTTGTATCCCCTACTCCAAGGCCTGGGTGCCTTGTAGGTGTTTAATAAATGTTTAGCGAAACGGATTTAAATAGAACAGAAGAGAATGGAATGGAATTGTGCTGGGAGGTGAAGGTAGGCTAGTAGAAACTAATAGGTTGTTGGGGTAAGAGCACTAAGTGGATGTGAGAAGTCCTAGCAACTACTCACTCATCTAGTTCTGATCTGGGACAAGACACTCCAGCTCTCCAGGTTAAATTCAGTTTTCTCATTTGAAAAATGAGATGATTAAACTGGAAGAACTTCTAAGGTTTCTTTGAGGGCTATATTCTGTCCCTAATGATTGAGCTGTCAGCTGAAGTACAGACTTTTATTCTGTGGGCACAGGCAAGGCATCCGTGAGGGCTGGCGGGCAAATACAAAAATGACAACCATATGAATGAACTTCGGAGAATTTGTAAACTGAAACTCCCAACCTCCCATATCAAGAAGCAGGCGCCCAAATAGCTTCATGATTAAATATTCATAAGCCATTAACAAGATGAAATGTAAACAATCCAGAGTAACTACAAGTCAACTAGTATTTATTAAGCGCCCAACCACTTGGGAAGACACCAACACTGCCTTCCAGGAGTTTAAAATCTAATTGGCCAGATAATGAATGAGGAAAATTAATATGGAGAGAACAACTCAGATCAAGACCATTTTTAGACAAAAAACTAGACTGATAATAATCATATTTATATAACTCTAAAATATTTTGCAAAAGGCAGCTGCATGGCTCAGTGGATAGATAACCAGACCTGGAAACAGAAAGTCTTGAATTCAAATTTGATCTTAGATACTAGGAATGAAGTCAGAAAAACTCATCTTTTTGAGTTCAAATCCAGCCTCAGATACTTACTAGCTGTGTGACCCTGGGCAAAGCACTTAACCCTGTTTGCCCCAGCTTTCTCATCTGTAAAATGAGCTAGAGAAGGAAATGGCAAATCACTTATCCCAATTGCCTACCCTTTATTCCCCTTCCTCCTTGGAATGGATACTTAGTATTGATTCTAAGACAAAAAGTAAAAGTTTTTTTTTTTTTAAGTTTGCAAAGAACTTTACTTAAGTTGTCTCATTTGATGCCCATCACAACCCTTTATTATCCCAATTTTAGAGATGAGTAAACCCAGATCAGAGAGGTTAAGTGATTTATCCAAGGTCGCATTATCAATCAACAAATATTTATTAATCACATAATTATGTGCCATTAGCCCTGTTTTACCAATAAGAAAACTAAAGCTTGAAGGAAGTGATTTTTAGTGGCAGAGCCAAGACTAATAGATTTCAGTTGCCAAGGTCCCTTATTCCCTTTTTAATAAAATTGTAGGTGTAATTCTATCTTGGCTGGACATTTGAAAATTCAAAGGAGTTCTCTTTCCATCTTTAAGGAGTTCTTCACTTTAAAAAAAAAAAGAATTTTGGCACAGCAAGGAAAAAAAACACCCTATGCTGGGATACAAGGGAAGGCAAAAACCATTCTTGCTTTCAAGAAGTTCACATTCTAATGGGGAAGACAACCTACAACAACCATGTACATACAAGATACATACAGGGTAAATCAGAGGGCGGTTGAGGAAGATGGAAGGGATTTAGGACTTGAGCTGCAGCTTGAAGGAAACCAGAGAAACCAGGAAGTGTAATTAGCAACTTTCTGAAATCTGATTTGAATACAGGTCTTTCTGGCTCCAAATTTGGCAGTTTATCCATTCACTATCCTAGGTTGATAGTGACATGGAGGAAATAGAAAGAAGGTATCAAGAACCTATGATTTCCTAGTGTTTAGGTTGCTATTTTAGTTTCCTTGGAGATTGATATATAAGCCCTCCAGACATTCATCCTCTTCTCAAACTTCATAGATGAGAGAGAGAGAGAGATGTGTATAGATATAGATATATGAAATGCCCTGTGCCAGTTAGCAAGCATTATGGGAAATGCAAAGATGAATTAGTGGGGTCCCATACATGGCTATGTGGGGAGGTCCTAGCACCATAGACTGAGAAATGGAAGGATCTCAGAGAAGAAAGAGCACTTGTCTATACCCACTATTTAGCATTCAGAAAAATGTTGTCAGCCACCTGGTTTGTTAAATGTAGTTTAGAGGAGAAAAGTTACTTAGGGCAGAGATATTACCCCAAAACTTGAATTGAAAAGAAGAATCATGGGAACTTATTGGAGACTCCTTTGTTGGGAATAATCGTAATAGCTAGTGCTTTAAGTTTTGCAAAGCACTTCACAAATATAATCCTATTCGATCCTGATCAACAACCCTCTGAGGTGAATGCTTTTGTTATCTGCATTTTACAGATGAAGAAACTGAGGCAGAAGTGTCTGAGATTGGATTTGAGCTACCACACCACCTAGACAACTCCAAAAAAGAAAACAATGGAAACAGTGTGGTTAGCATGCTAGGCATGATATAAGGAAGAAATGATCTGGGCTAAATCTTGGAAATCCAATATTAATGGTCTAAAGATTGTCAGAGTTGGACTGGACCTCAAAAGATTCTTTAATTCAACTCTTCCCCATATTCAATGTTATAGATGAGAAAGCCAAGGCCAAGGAAGGTGAATCAATTTGCTCAGGGTCACACAGGTGGCAAAGATGAAGCTGAAATTTTTTTACTCCCTGATACACCCCTACTTTCATTTCTAAAGTGTGAAATAAATTCTGTTTAGGAAGTGATTCTTCCTCAAACTTCACATAATGCCTTGTTCTTGTCATTCATTTCTTTTTTTGTGTGTTGGAATTATTTGCCCCTATGTTACATGCCATGCCTCATTACAGTGGGCTGGGTGAGGGCAAAGACTGTAGGGAAGGTATTCATTGTTGTGTCTTTTCACACTGTTGAAGAGACAAGGACTGGAGAAGCAACTAGAAAACAAATGTCAGTAGGTTATTCTCAAATGTCACCTCCTTTCTGAAGCCTTTCCTGAATCCTCAGCAGGTAATGAATCCCCTCAATACATACTTCATATAATACTTTGCCCCCACCCAACATGTGTATGTAAAATTCTGTATTCTAGTTATTTGTCCCTTTTTCTTCTCTCCCTACTAGTCAGTGAACTCCTTGAAGTTAAACTATTGCTCTCTGTCTGTCTGTCTGTCTGTCTGTGTCTCTCTCATCTTTCCATTTTAGACAGAAATATATATTTATTTTATCATATATATTTATATATGTATATCTCTCTGTAATGTTCTCCATGTAGTAGGTGCTGAATTGAATTGGTCCGAGAGTGTCAGTGGCTGCTGATGGTTCTTTCCTTACCTTTTAAGATTTTACTAGAAAAAATCTTCCTCTGTGTGTGTGTGTGTGTGTGTGTGTGTGTGTGTGTGTTTTGGGGGAGGGGAGGAAGAATGCTGAGTACTGGAAAGCAAGGACAGAAAAGGCTGTATCCACAACACATTTTTCAGCAGGGAATTCTAGCAGATCTCTTGCTGGTGGGAATTCCCTAAGGAATCTGTTGAGCTCAGATTTGGAAACTGCTGGTGGGAAGTCAACCTTCCCTCCTTTCTCTCCCCTTGGCTCCCCTTTTCATTTGAAATTCTATAGCTGGGACAGCCCTCCCCCATTGGCTGTGATGCTCTTTTTTTTTTTCTTTGACAGCTGCTATAGGTAGCATCCACAGGGGCCCTTTGAGGTTTCAGCCCATCTTGAGACCATAGCAATGTCCACCAAAAGGAAACCTAGAGAATGGATGGCTTTTCTCCCATGGCCAGACCTAAGTCATCATGGTATAATCTATATTTTATAAACTATCTTTTGGGCATAGTACACAGAGGTGAAGATTAAGAACTTTCTGAGGCTTTGTTTTAGGACTAGAAAGAACATTAGAGGCCATTGACCTAATTCTTTCACTTTACAGATGGGGAAAGTGAGACCCAGAGACTTTAAGTAACTTGCACAAGGTCACACAACTAATTAAATGGCAGAGTTGTGATTCAAATTGAGGTCCTCTTTTTCTACGCCATCATACATACATAGACTCAAACATCAAAATCAAACAGCTAATGTTCCTTCATATTGGCCTCTGAAATTCCTGAAATATCCCTTCCCTCATCTTTGATGGAGAGGCTCACTCAGATATCACCTCCTCCGTGAAACTTTCTTTGATGGCCATCAGCAAGTAATGATCCTTCCTCAAACTTCACATAATACCTTGTTCTTGTCACATTCCTTTTTTTGTGCTGTAGTTACATGTCCCTGTGTTACACATCCCTATTACAGGGGATTCAGTGAAGGCAAAGACAATGCTTTATGTTACTTTTATATCTTCCCCAAGCCTATGAACAGTGCTCTGTGCACCGTGATCATCATCAGATGCCAATTAGACAGTCAGCAAGCATTACTTAGCCCCTTGCTATATACCAGGCACTATGCCAAATATATGGTTGCAAAGGAAGGAAAAAGACAATCCCTGCTCTCAAGGAGCTCATAGTCTAATAGCAGGAGACAACATGAAAACAACCATGAACTAAGTCTGTATCCCAAAGAGATTTTTTAAAATTCAAAAATATTTCATTTTCCCAATTACATATAATAATAATTTTCAACATTTGTCTTCTAAAATTATAAGATCCAAATTGTCTCTCCTCTTCCTCCCCCAACTTATAGATGGTAAGCAATTTGATCTGGACCATAAATGTATTATCATGCAAAACACACTTCCAGATTGGTCACTGTTGTAAGAAGATGCTTATACAAAATCAAAACCCCAAAATAAAACTGTAAATACACTTATATGAAAGATAGTATGTTTTGATCTGCATCCATCAGACTCCAGCAATTCTTTCTCTGGAGGTGAATAGTATTACCCATCATAAAACTTTCAGAATTGTCCCAGATAATTGCATTGCTGAAAGTAGTCAAGTTTTCACAGTGGATCATTGTACAATATTGCTGTTACTATGTACAATGTTCTCCCAGTTGTGCTTATTTCATTCTGCATCAGTTCCTGCAGATCTTTCCAGCTTTTTCTGAAATCACCTTGCTTATTATTTCTTATTGCCCAATAGTACTCCATCACCAACATGTACCACAATTTGTTCAGCCATTCCCCAACTGATAGACATCCCCTCAATTTCCAATTTTTGCCAACACAAAAAGAGCTGTCACAAAAATTTTTGTACAAGTAGGCCCTTACCCCCTTTTTTAGGATCTCAGACCCAGTAGTGGTATTATAGGATGAAAAGATATGCACAGTATTGTAGCCCTTTGGGCATATTTCCAAATTGTCCTCCAGAATGGTTGAATCAGTTCACATCAAGAATGCATTAGTGTTCTGCCATACTGTTTTCCTAGCAGTTTTTGTTAAATAGTGAATCCTTATCCCAAAAGCTAAATCCCAAAGAGATTTTTTTTTAAAGGAGAAAGGAACTATTTGTGCAAAAATATTCATAAATGTTCGTTTTGTGGTAGCAAAGAATTAGAAATTGAAGGAATGTTCATCAATTGGAGAATGGATTGTAATAGACTAAAATAGACTAAAAATGAACTAGCTTTTCTCAGCAACATGATGATCTATAAGATATCCCAAAGACTAATGATAAAAGATGCCTTCTGCTTCCAAAGAAAGAGCTAATATAGCCTAAATGCAGACAAAAACATATTATATTTCCCTTTTTTCTTCTCTTTTTTTGTTGTCATTCAAGATCTCTTCCACAAAATGACTAATATAGAAAAATATTTTATACGATTGCACATGTAAAATCTAATTCAGATTGCCTATTGTCTTCAAGAGGAGGGAAGAAAGAACATTTGGAACTCAAAAAATTTTAAAAGAATATTTAAAATTGTTTTTATATACAATTAGGGGAAATAAAATATTATTTTAAAAATAACTATCAATCATGTAGATCAAATACACATGGGATATATTGAGATTATCAAGAAAGGGAGGCATTAACATTAAGAAGGATTGGCTTCTTGTAGAAGGTGAGATTTTTACTGATTCTCAAAGGAAGCCAAGAGACAGAGACAAGGAGTAAGAGCATTCCAGGTGCAGGGCCAGACAGTAAAAATGCATACAGTTAGGAGATAGAGTAAGAAACAGTAAAGAGACCAATGTGGCTAAATATTTCTTAAAGTAAGTAGAGAGGAATTGCATGTAAGAAGACTGGAAAGATAGGAAGGGCTAGGTTGTGAAGGTCTTTAAAAGACAATAATAATTTACTTCTGATTGTGGAAATTATGTTAAAGTTTATTGAACAGGAGGGTGACATGGCCATACATGCACTTCATTGATTTCATTGATTTTTTCCCTCAATGGCAGGCAAAAACACACCTTAGAAAGATCAATTTTATGGCTGGGAGGAAGGCAGACTGGAGTAGGAAGAGACTTAAGGCAAGGAGATTGTCTAGCAGGTTATTGCAACAGCCTAAGTATGAAGTGGTAAGATCCCATATCAGGCTGGGTCAGAGAAGAGAAGGAAGCATTTACAAGAGATCTAGCAAAGGTAAAATGGACAGGCTTTGATGTCTGATTGGATATGGGGTGGGAGTGAGGAGAGTAAGAGAATGGGAAGTCAAGGATAATTCCCAGGTTGTGAACCTGGGTGACTGGGAGATGGTAGAATCATTAACAGCAATCCTAGAAGACAGGAATAGGGGAAGGTTTACATGAAAAGATAATTCAATTTGGGAATACGGAGTTTAAGATGTCTAGAGCATGTCCAGTTTGCAATGCTGACCTACTAAAACCCAAAGGAGTCCTTTCTGCTATATGATAAATCATTAAGGTTCTTAAATCACTGACAAGTCTCATCCCTGAAGGCTCCCTACTCCACCTCCTCTAAGCCCTGCCACAGCCCTTCTGGATCCTGAGAGTAATTAACTATTTATTGGAAGATAAAAAGAAATACCCAGCATTGAAAAGAGACAATAATTTCTCTCTTCAAGTTATTTTAGGGTTAAAACATTTCCATCCTGCTATATGATTAGTGGCCAGAAGTAAAGAATTTGAAAGGAAAGGGTCTTGGAGTGTGGTTTCTGGGTGAGATTTCAGAAAACCTCTGACTGAATTCTCCTTCATAATTTCCTATCCTTAAGGGTCATTAAAAAAAACAAACCCATCTACAAAACTCTTTTTCTTCTCCACCACCAACCTCCCCAAGTTCTCAGGGGATCCAAATAATGTCATCTTTACATGGTCTTTACAAAGCTTTTTCCAAACAACAAATTCTATAGAATGTGCAAGTTGTATTATTCCTGTTTTACAGACAAGGATACTAAGAACATAGAGGGGACTGGAGGGTCTGGTCACACAGGGATTGGAGTTTGAATTCAAACCCAGAACTCCTAATAGGTTCAGTTACAAAACTCCCTCATGTAGAAGCCCAATTTCCTTCCCTGGGAAAGATGTAAGTCTATATATCGATGGTCTCAGGAGAGGATAATAATGTAATGAAGAAGAGGGTAGGGCTGGGAAAGAAAGTGCCTTATCCAGAAGATGTTTTAAGGTACTTACTAGCTCAGTGAACCAAAGATTTCAAGGAGATCTCTTGCTGGTGCTCTAGGGAATCTGTATACAGCTTTGGTCTGGATTCCTTTCTCATTGCCACTATTATCTACCATCATCATCTGTCCTTCCATGCCTGGATTCTACCAGGTTTATTCCTGAATCCAGACAAATTCAGGGCTGGAAGGGAACTTCTTAATTACCTGGTCCAACATTTTCACTTTACAGCTGAGGACACTAAAGTCCAGAGATGGCAAAATGCTATCAATGACTTGCCCAAGATCATTCAGTTGGATTTTACTCTAGACCTCAGAGCTTCCAGCCCTAGTCTCAGTCCTCCATGACATCAGATGATCTCCTGCAAACTAGGTGCCAGACATACCTTGCTCCTGTAAATTCCACATTTCATAGAGGCTTCTCCATCTGTAAACATGGTTGTCTCTACTACCCTAATTCACTGAATGACTATGAAGGAAATCATGCACAAAGAACTCTAAAATGCTAAAAATGGAAAGTTTATTTTAATTGTGCCATGTTCCTGAGGCTTTGCTAATACAAGATTGCCCAGATAAAACAATCCCATTCTAAAATGGGAAAATGGAGATGATTTCCCCTCCTACTTATAATGAAAACTGTTTCCTAAAACCCTTGAAGGATGCATGTAAGTGAAATACTTTCCCTGGCTTTCTTGGTCTAGGTATTTTCTGGTCCTGGTGGAGGGGGTTGGTTATCTACAAGGACTATTGAGAACTTGAATTTAGAAAATGGATCTCCTATTCACCTTGTTTTTATGAGAACTAGGAACTAGTTGGGGTTGAGGAAAATCAACTAATGAAATCAAATTCACATTTTTTTTAAACCCTTACCTTCTATATTGGCTCCAAGGCAGAAGAGTGGTAAGGGCTAGGCAATGGGGGTCAAGTGACTTGCCCAGGGTCACACAGCTGGGAAGTGTCTGAGGCCAGATTTGAACCTAGGAGCTACCCAGCTGCCCTCTAAATTCACATTTTTAAACTCCTTGGGACAGAAACAGTTAGCAAAAGAAAATTGATTCTCTGTCTACATTTTAGATATTGATGTTAGGAATGAGTAGGTTCAGAAAGCTGCCAGTTTGCAAGGATTCATTGTCTCCTCATAATTCTCCTACAAACATATTCCTAAACTGCCATCAGAGAGTTGGTAGACAGTAATGGAGACCCATTTCTATGGACAAATAATTAAAAAAAAAATGCCCCTCTTTTAAAAAGCCACAAAGTCAGTCAAAGTAAAAGTCAAATAGTCCTTGTTAAAAACAAAAACAAAATCTTGTAAGCACAAAGCCAAGGGCTCCCTGGTGCTCACTAAAGATTGTGTCAAGGTGCAGGGACACTGTTTGCCTTTCCTGCCCCACCATCCTGACATCCACCCCCCCCACCCCCCAATTCCGGAATTATTCAAGTCTAGAACACATGAACACATGATCCCTCCCTTGGCACTTTATTATTTAATGATGCAGAACTTCCCTTTCCCCTAAAATTGAGAGCAGGCAAAGACCAGTTCTGGTTCCCACAAGTACACACTGGTTTTATCCACTCTTGCTTGATGATACAGGCCATAGGTTAAGGCACTGTGGCAAATACAGGCCCAATCATTCAAACAACAGCTGCTGATATTGGACTATGCTACAAGGGAAATTAGTGTGTGACTGGCCATTCATAGAAATAGTGAATAACCTTTCCAATTTTAACGAGGTTAACTAGTTGTCTGAATTATAATAGTAACAATGTAGATTTATCAAACATTTTAAGTTTGCAAAGTCCTTCCATGTTTTCTTATTATATCCTTATAATAACCCTATAAAGAAAATATTAAAGATATATTTCCATTTGATAGATAAAGAAATTGAGGTTCATTAAAGTTAAGTGACTTCTTGGAGCAAGATAACTTCAAATGATCAAGACAAAATTCAAATCCAACTCTTCCTACCTCTAAGGAGGGCACTCTAGCTGCTACACCCAAAGTTGTGCTGATAAATATTTTACAACTGACTCTTAGGAAAAAAAATGTACACATGATGCACTCTTAAATTTAATCTGCACTATTAAAATTTTCTCTACCTCTTTAAGTCTACAAGTCAATAAAATAATAAATCAAACCCTAATTTGTAGCATTTGATGAATTCTAAGGTATAAATGTTTGCACTGAAAATTTAACAATTGGTTCACTAGAGCAGGTATAAGCTGACTCAACACCCCAACCCACCCCCACCCCCCCAACTCCCACCCCACCCCCAGCTGAATATTATACTTCCTGTTCCCTGGCTCATTTCCACGATTTACTTTTGACCAAACTGTGAGAGAAAGAAGTTTGAAAACCTAAGATCAAGCAAACTTGGTACAAAGCTAACTTATGCTAATATTCTATCAATTTGGTTTGGGGGAGGAGAAAGGCAAAAAGAATTTCAGTTGTTCATCAGCTCATCACTGGGTCAACCTTGCTGCTGGTCCCACTCTAATCTCTGATCAGTTCCCCAGTAACTCGTTTCTTGTCTTGTTCTTCTATGATGGATTCTTTTCCTGTACTCCATGGGCTAATTTTCCTGTCCCTGAATTTTTAAAAAAATTGATTTATTTATTGAAGAATATTTTCCCATGGTTACATGAGTCAGATTCTTTCCCTCCCCTTTTCCCTCCCCCTTCCCATAGTCAATGAGCAATTCAACAGGGTCACAAACCGTTGGGAAATATCTGAGGCCAAATTTGAACCTAGGACCTCCTGTGCATGACTGTTTTTGAAGTCTATTGTCATGGGAATTATTTTTGGGTTTAAGATGAACTAGATAAGATCTCAACCAGCTCTGAAATTCTGTGAAAAAGAGATCCATCAGTTCACTGTCTTCCTAGTAGCTCCCACTAGGTTATTCATTTCTGCTCTTAGTCACCTTCTTCAAATCCACAGCTTTATTTCATCTGATGTGGGATATAGGTTCTTTGGGGGCAGTGATGAATGCTTCTGTACAGTATCCTGGAGCCATGAAAATAGCTCACCAAGGCCCTGTTTCCTTTTTAAAAATATCAATGAATTCACTAGCTTTGGAGGTCATCATTATTACAAAGCTATCAATGAAAGGACTCTGTCTTTGGATCCAATTACATTCTGAAGTATTGATCAATGGTTTTCAGACAATCAAATCCAAAAAACAACCACAAATCACTGCAGAAATAGCTTGAATTTGAATATCAAGCCTTCTATATATGATTGGTTAATCTTTCATCTTTACAATAAAGGAGGAATGAGTGAATAGGCTCCATATTAGATTGTATATTTGCATTTGCATTCGGAGAATGAATCCTGCCAATAGAATAGTGTTCCTCAGAAGATATATGGTGTTGGATCATGATTTAAAGTGCTCATTGATGAAGAATTTGGGGCTTCATGTTCAGAGTACTTGTTAGCCTAAAGAACTCCTCAAGTCTTTGTTCCAAAATGGAACATTTCTTCCATCCACTAGCAAGTCCTAAATTTGCAGCCAAATAGCATTAGTGTAATTGGTCATAATTATGAGAATGAAAATGTTTTTACAAGTAAAACTTGAAGACAATCTTTTCCACAAATAGTGAAAAGCAACATGAGCCACTCTGAAAATGCTATGAAGAGTTGGTGCATGCCCATAATCTCTGCTACTAGGAAAGATGGAGTCAGGGAGGTCTCTTGAGTTTGGTATACTAAGGCAAGTCAGGTATCCTCATGAAGACTGATATCATTATGTGAGGTGGGAGAAGAGGGCATCAGACTGCTTAAGGAGGGGCAAATTAACCTAAGTCAGAAGCAGAGCAAGTCAAAACTTTCATGCCAATTAGGGAAAGGGAACAATCATTTATTGTCTGCTATATTCCAGGCACTGAGCTAAGCACTTTACAAATATGATCTCATTTGATCACACAACAGACCTGTGACTTAAGTACTCTTATCCCCATTTTATAATTGAGGAAACTAAGGCAGAGATCAGCAGAGCTGTAATTGTTGGGGGCTGCTACACTTCTAGCCTAGGTGTATAGGGAGAGCCAGATTCAATAACAACAAATGAAAAGACTCGAGGGAAATAGAAAATTAATAGAATAATAGGCTATCTCGTCAAGCATCTGTGATTTTTTTTTTGCTGATTTTTGATACTTGGAAATTTTTATTTAATTAAATTTAGAACATTTTTCCATGGTTACAAGATTCTTGTTCTTTCCCTCTTCTACCATCACCTCCCTCCCATAGCTGAAGCACAATTCCACAGGGTTTTACATGTGTCATTGATCAAGACCTATTTCCATATTATTGATCTTTGCACTAGGATGATCTTTTAAAGTCTACATCCCCAATCAAATCCCCATCCACCCATGTGATCAAGCAGTTATTTTTCTTCTGCATTTCTGTTCCCACAGTTCTCTCTCTGGATGTGGATAGCATCCCTTCTCATAAGTCCCTCAGAATTGTCCTGGATCATTGAATTGCTGCTAGTAGAAGAACCCATTATGTTTGATTGTGCCACAGTGTATCAGTCTCTTATGTACAATGTTTTCCTGGTTCAGCTCTTCTCATTCTGCATCAATTCCTGGAGGTCGTTCCAGTTCACATGGATTTCCTCCAGTTCATTATTCCTTTTTTAGCACAATAGTATCCCATCACCAACAGATACCACAACTTGTTCAGCCATTCCCCAATTGAAGGGCATCCCCTCATTTTCTAATTTTTGGCCACCACAAAGAGTGTAGCTATGAATATTTTTGTATGCCTTTTTCCTTATTATCTCTTTGGGATACAAACCCAGAAAGGCGCCTATAATTTTAATTTGGTTGCTGCTATCCTAATCAGAGTAACAACTTTAGAATTGAACAATATCTTAGAAATAATTTCCCTCTACTTATTACTTGTTCCTTTCTATTGGAACTCAGATATCTTAAGACTTCATACATACACACACACACACACACACACACACACACACACACACACACACACACACTGAGATTAAAAAAACCAACTTTTCTCTGAGTTGCAACCTTCCAATTAAAAGAATTTCTCTGACATCCCAAAGAAGTTTTCACTGAGGATATAACTTTCATGAAAAAGACTTAATTTTGTATCTCACTAGAATATATTAAAAAACAGCCTGCCAGTGTTTCCATTCAATACTCTTGAAATGGAAAAAAGATTTTTAATACTGCCAAATTATTGAGAACTACAGTGATTCAACTTTTTTGTGTTTCTTAATTCACTGGGGTTTTCTAAGTAAAGCATTTTACTGCCTGCAAGATGAGCTATTTTTTGTCCCTTTTTTGTCTGTGATTATTTTCTCACTTCCTTTTTCTTTTCTTGTTATTCTATTAAGAAGAAACATGTCAGTAGAGAGACAGAATGGCAGTTAGAAAGAGTAGGATTCAAATCTTTCCCTAGATATATACTGGCTGTGTGACCAAGTCAATTAATCTTTCAACGTTCTAAACAATTTTCTAAAGCAGTTGTTCTCAAACTTTTGGTCTTAGGACCCCTTTTTACTCTTAAAAATATTGGGGGCAGCTGGGTGGCTTAGTGGATTGAGAGCCAGACCTAGAGATGGGAGGTCCTAGGTTCAAATCTGGCCTCAGACACTTCCTAGCTGTGTCACCCTGGGCAAGTCACTTGACCACCATTGCCTAGCCCTTACCACTCTCTTCTGCCTTGGAACCAATATATATGTATATATATATATA
Source organism: Monodelphis domestica (assembly GCF_027887165.1). Lineage (NCBI taxonomy): Eukaryota > Metazoa > Chordata > Mammalia > Didelphimorphia > Didelphidae > Monodelphis > Monodelphis domestica. Next base: position 91,440,289 of record NC_077234.1, on the reverse strand, counting down.
TGTTTTGTTGTTGTTGTTGTTATTGATACAATCAATATCCCTTAGGGAAGCCCCAAAAACTTTTGTTTATGTGGATTGTATCTAGTGATATTTATTGTATCAAAAATTAAAAGGTTTTAGCATTATGATAAATATAAATATTATTTCCTAGATAAAAAATTAAAAATAAATATCTCCAGAAGGGTCTCAGGGACCCCTTGGAATCTCTATACTACACTGATTACTATAACTAGCATTTAAAGCATTATGCCCAATAATAATGAAGACAATGGACATCCTGCTTTAGTCTTTTTTTTTTTAATTTCCAGTGGTTTCTCTGTTATAAATAACAATAGCTCTGGATTTTAGATTAAAATTTTAATCATATAAAGGGAAGGTCTTTTTCCTTATATGGTTTTGAGTGTGTCTAACTTAAATGAGTGTCCCCCCCCCCCCGTCCATGTTTTTTTTTCTTTTCACTGATATAGTGGTGTAATGTTTATTATTTTGGGAATTAATACAACTTGTTGATGATATTTTTCACTCTGCAGCATTTAGTCACTGTATAAGTCATTGTATTTCTATTTCTTAATCATTTCCTCGATTTTTCTGCTGGTTGTGTGTGTGTGTATGTGTAGATTTCTTTGCTTTTCCTTCTTTTAGTTGTCATTTCTTCAGTCTATTTTATGGAATTATCTTTTTTAATTCATGGAATAGTTGTGACTATTTTTTAAAAACCATTACCTTTCATCTTGAAATCAATACTGTGTATTCATTCCAAAGCAGAAGAGTGGTAAGGAGAAGGCAATGGGGGTCAAGTGACTTGCCCAGGGTCACACAGCTAAGTACATTCTTTTTTTACATTTTATTTTATTTAAACCCTTACCTTCTGTCTTGGAATCAATACTGTATATTGGTTCCAAGGCAGAAAAGTGGTAAGGGCTAGACAAGGAGGGTTAAGTGACTTGCCCAGGGTCACAAAGCTGGGCAGTGTCTGAGGCCAGATTTGAACCCAGGACCTCCCATCTCTAGACCTGGCTTTCAGTACACTGAGCTACCCAGCTGCCCCCCTGAGCTACCCAGCTGCCCACTATGGCTATTTTTGAAGTCATGGGGGAGCCATGCTTACATAATAGGAAGACTAGCTAATGAAGGTCTAGTCCTAAGATCATATTCAGATTTGTCTTTCCTGGGTTATATTAAGTATGTATAGATAATTCTTGCCTTTCAGTCCAACATGTAGAATCTTGGTGAGTCTACTTTTGACTCTGATTGACTGAGGGGCTGGTATTATGTGGTGAAGAAGATGATTCTGGTTGGCTGAGAAGCTGGAAGTATTTATCCATGGCTCATGGTCTGCTGAGGCAGAATGGAAGAGTAATCTTCTCTGCCAGCCCATTTTGCCTCTTTTCCTTCCTGGTGGGGAGTGACAGACTGCTATGAGTTTCTGGGAGGGGGAGGGAGGCTGCCCCATCTCCCACCCAGTCACCATATGTCCCTTCTGTTTCTTTGTGCCCATCCTTTCCTGATCATAGTTAAATGAGCATAATGGAAGGGGAATATCTAGGCTGCAATAGCCTCTCTGGTAACCAAACTTGGTTGTGGAGCTCCCTAGAACAGTGCAGCCCAATGAGAGGAAGTGTTTGCATACAGAAGAGAAAAGAAGGCTCTGTTGGGCATGCAACAGCTTAGGGAACATGATGGTATAATGAAGAGAAATGCTGTCTGTGGATCTGAGAAAGGCACTTCTCCTCAGAGCCCAATGGGGGGCTACACACGAGGATACGTCTGAGAACTTCATTAAAGGAGGAAAGAAATCTGGGTCAGTGTTGGGGATGGCCCTTTAGCCCCACTTGTGCTTTCCTGCCATTTCTTTAATATTGATCCCATTTTCACCAGGGACCTCACAGGTTCAAGGAGAGGGTGTGTGTGCCCTTCTATAGGGCATGATGACGGAGGGGCATAGATCATTTCTGCTTTCCCTTCTCATGAAGCACCCTTTCTTGGGAGCAAATAGTGCTTCTGAGTGAGAAGGGAGACTACACTGGATATGAGTTCACAAGGGTTAGTACTAGAAACACCAGCCTCTCGGGGTTATCCTTAGAACTCTGAGGGGAGCTGTAGTCAATCACCCCTTGGTGCCAGGGCTAGAGTTGAAAGAGTGAGCCCAGAGAGGGTGTTATACAACTCTTTACTGTGCCATCCTGCTAGAAATCCTCAAGGATCCCTACCCAGGACATGCCCACTCCTTCTGCCTGCCCAGTGGGGCATTGGAAACCAGCTAATAAGAAAAAGAATTCTTTCTCAGCTCTGTATTTTAGACAGTTTGTGAAGTGGAGGCGGCCAGGGGCAGTGGTAGGAAAGGCTGGACACTCTGAATACCCTAGCACACAAAGCATAAGCCAAATAAAGTTTTAGCCAGATTTATAAAAAACAACCAACATATAAAGGTACACAGCCTCAGGTAGAGCGGATCGTTCTTTTCGGATCAGTAGTCCTGCTCCAGGACTCAGACACATGGTAGCATCACACCTGCTTTATTACTCACAGCAACTGCCACACAGTGGTAGAAGCAGATGCCTTATTACCCAGATTCTCCCAAGGAGGGAGGCACTCTCAGGGTTCAGACTCCTCCTTTCTAAATTAGCTCCATAGGCAGCCTGTCAGGTTAGCTGACAAAATGAATCGAGCACCTACTGGGTTCAAGCCCAATATTAAGCACTGTGGGGAATGGAGAAGGAAGCACAAGATGGAGACCTCACCCCATGGAAGCTCCCAGTTGAGTTGAAGCCACACGGCAGGTACAAATAAATGCATCGACAGAAGCATGGATGTCACTCACTGTAGCTCTACAGAGAAACACATGTCCATGCTGAGCCTCGGGAAAGGCTGAAAGAAGGGGATGAGAGGAGCTAGAATCAGATGCTAGTTTGCAAAGGCATCTGGGAAGAGGTGAGATTTAGGAGTCTGAGAAGAGAAGGATGCATTTGAAAAGGGGGAAAGGACAGAGGATTTTCTAAATAGATCGAATGATGATTCAGGGGTGGGAGAGGGATGCAGAGAAACTAAGAGGATAGGTAGGTTTGCAAGGCTAAGGTAGAAACAGATATCAGGCTTACTTAGCAGAGCAATATTGGGCAATTTACTTTGGATCTACGAGTTCAGGGACATAGGACTTAGAGCTTGCAAGGATTTTAGTGATCATCAAGTCTAGATAGATGAGGCAACAGAGATCCAGAAGAGTTAAGAGTATTCACGAGGAGTTTAATTTTATACAAAAGGTCATTAAAAGACATAGTGGGGCAGTTAGGTGGCTCAGTGGATTGAGAGCTAGACCTAGAGATGGGAGGTCCTGGGTTCAAATCTGGACCAGACTCTTCCTAACTATGTGACCCTGGGCAAATCACTTAACCCCCATTGCCTAACTCTTAACTCTCTTCTGCCTTTGAACCAATATACAATATATAACACAGAAGGTAAGAGTATTTTTTTTAAAGTCACAGTATTCTGAGAAGGAGAGAAGCACAAAAAGTATTCTGAAGAGAGATGTTTTGTACCAAATAGTTAATGTTTATATAATTCTTTTAAGTTTTCAGAGTGGTGCAGACATTCATTTAATTATCAAAACAAATTAAATAAAAAATTTAATTATAAAAATAAAAAAATAAATTTCCAAAAAAAATCATCAGAACAACCCTGTGAGGAAAGTACTTTAAGTGCTATACCCATTTACAGACAGGGAAACAGAGCTCAGAGAGTAGATTTTTTTCCTCAAAGAGTTTTAAGTATCTTAACCATACCACTTGTTAAGCATTAGAGAGAGTCTCCATTTTACAAGCAAGGGAGAGATAGTGGCCAGGCAGGCAAAAAGGTTGGAGGCTATTTTGGGTTGGCCATATGGGATACTGTTAAGCCCTAAGTTGGTCCTGTGGTTGTAGAAATAGACAAGGAGAGGAAGGAGTCTTCAGGAAGTATTATTTACCATAGATAGTACTTTTGCTGCTCCCAGGATGTGAGGATGCAAAGGGTGCCAGAAACTTGCTCAATCCTTGAGCTCTTCCCTCTGTTCCTATTTATTCATCCTCCCATGGAGACATCATGACCTCATGGTCCTCAGTGGTGCCAAGATTGAATTAGTCATTCAGCTCACCTTCACTATTAAAAAAAAAAAAAGCAACATGTTTACTCAGTGCTCAGCTACTTGCAAGCAGCTCCATGTTGGGTGCTAGTAAAAGCAAAATAAAATAAAATAAAAGGGTTGGGGGAAGCGAGGGTGGCGCTCCATGATACTGACCTTTATGGTCTTTCAGGGCATAAAATCTAAATTGAATCCTGTTCCAGTTGTAAATGCTGGATTTTATAGCAAGATAAGAATCGTGATTACCACAGGATACACTGTGGAAGAAGTGGCCTCAGAGTCAGGAAAACCTGAGTTGTTCAAGTCCCGCCTCTAACATATACCGGCTTGGTGATCTGGAACAAGTCAATTAGCCTCTCATCTTTGCCTCCCAGGCAGCTCTCTAAGTCTCAGAATTGGAGGGAAGGTTCTGATCTGCCTAGAGAGGGGACATTCCTCACCAATGAAATCACAAGTGTGGTAAAAAAACAAACAAAAAAAAAACCCCAACAAATTCATCTGCTGACTGCAAAATGGTGACCACCCTATATGAGCAGATACCATGGCAAGAGCTCAGTGCTCTGCGTTTGAATCCTGCCTGGCTTTGCCATTTGTTACCTACCTGATTTGGGGGCATCCTTTAACTTCTCTGGACTGTGGTTTTCCAATCTGCAAAGTGAACTAGTTGTACTAGATAACATCTAAGGTCTCTTTGAGTTCTATCTATCATCCTCTGATCCTGTTACCAACTCCATATTCCTTCAAGAGTGCTGGATTCAAATTCAGGAAGACCCACTTTTGAATCCCAACTCTGCTCCCTGTTAGCTGGATGATCCTAAACCAGTAACAAACTCTCAGAGCCTCAGTCTTCTTACCTGTGAAATGGAGATAATAGTACCTAGTGTACAGGGTTGTTGTGAGACTCAAATAATGTGTGCAATTTGCAAATGTTAAAGCCTTGTTATCATTAGCTCTGTCTTCTGTTTAATCTGTAATGGAGGAAGAAAAAGGAATGGAGTCCCCCAACCACTGAATTCAGGACCAGAGTGTGGTAGAGATGAAGTGGAGCTAAAGGTCCCTCTCCCTGAATATTATGAGCAGGCACTAGATCTGCAGAACAGCTGTTTATCTGAGGAGCACACAAAGGGTAAGGTGAGATTGAGGGATAAAGTATTGAGTAAGTGGGAAAATAGGAAGTCCCTAAGACCTAACCATTGAACCCCTTCTCCCCAAATCCTACAGGGTCAGGTTTGCCTGCCAGACCCTCTGGGGTGGATTGTGAGAGCTATCCTGACTTCTAACTGTCCTAGTTATGATTTGGAGTTCAAGAACTGCTTTGGAGGGATGGAGAGGAAATTCCTGGGGTGGGTAGCTTTATATCAAAAGTCCTATCCACTCCTGTTGTATTCTGCTGGATTCAGGGGGTCTGGATTCACAGAAAGATGACTAGGGCTCAGAGGTGCTTTCAGAGCAACCTTTCTGAGGGGCTTCCCAAAGAGAAGTGAAGTCAACTGCTTGGATCTTCTCTGCTCTTCTCTGTTCTTTCTCTGGAATTCTCTGTTCCTCTTGCCCTTTCCCCACTTGTCTTCTTTCTCTGGCAGATTGAGTGTTTCCTCTCTTACAAATCTCTAAACCTTTCATTGCTATCTAGCTTTGCCCTACCCTACCTTTCCCCTGCTTTCCCAATAGACTCCTCTACTAGTCACCCGTGATAGTCCAAATCTTCATCCTTTGCCTATCTGAAGCCATGGTAAATCCAGGCTTCAGTTGAAAAGAAGGATGGAAATCTGACATAGTGAATGGAGTATTGGTCTTGGAATAAAGAATACCTAAATTCAAATACAGACTGAAACTCACTAGCTATGTAACCTTAGCAAATTGCTTGAATTCTTTTAGTCTTCTTATTGGTAAAAACGGAAATAATAAAAGCACCTTCCTTGTATGGCTATTGTAAAGACAAAATAAGATAATATATATAAAGTAGGTAATAATTAGATTGACACAGCATGCTAGGTCTGGAGGTAGGAAGACCTGAATTCAAATCTAGCCCCAGATATTTATTAATTGTATGACCTTGAAGTACTTAGTACAGTGCCTGGATGCTTAATAAATGTTTATTTCCTTCCTTCCTTCCTAAAGAATTTTACACACTTGAAAGTGTTCTAAGGGAGCTATTATGAAGACAATATGGCTCCCACTATTCTCTTCAAGGAAGGCTTCATCTCTTCCATTACCTGGAATTCTGAGTATTAATGCTAAAGGAAGGATCAACTAGCTCTTTGTCTTCCCATAGTTTATTGGTCTGCTGTGGTCATTCTCCACCTCTTCACATGAAGGCCATGACATTTAATTGTACCATTTTCTCCATATGTTTGATGCCACCATCTACCACTATCTGGAACCAGATTTTTCCCTTCTCAGATGACTTCATCTCTTACTTCCCAATTTTCCTTTTCAACTCTGCCTCCTATACTTCTATTTGGTCATTTCACAATCCATAGGAACAACTCCATTGACTTGGTCTCTCATTTCCTAGTTCTCCTCAGCTCCAGTAACCTTCATTGTTTCATCAGTCACCCATTGGCATGAGGTCATACCTTGGACCTTAACACATAACCAGCTCCTCTCCCAAGATCTCAGTTTTGGTCCTCATATCCTAAGAATGAGATCTTAGGACTTCCTAATCTCTAATCACAGCAGAAAAGCATAAAATTGGAGAAGCTTCCCTACAGATTATTCTTTTCAGCTAGTAGGACAAATATTGAAACCTTGGTGAAAAGTAATGCCACCCAGCATCCTTACATCTCTTTGTATCTTGAGTGAGTCAACTGTTAAAATTTCAGAATAAGCATTTGTCTCTCAGAAATCAACAAGTGCTGCAAATAAGGGTGTGATTCATTATTTTGTTGATTGTCTAGAATTTTGAGAATGATAGAGAGAATACTGATAATAGGGGCAGCTATGTGACTCAGTAGATAGAGAGTCAGGTCTACTGACAGGATGTCCTGGGTTCAAATTTGACCTTAGATACCTCCTAGCTGGATGACCCTGGGCAAGTCACTTAAATCCAGTTGCCTAGCCCTTACCTCTCTTCTGCCTTGGAACTAATATAAATTCTAAGACAGAAAGTAAAAATTCAAAAAAAAAAGAAAGAAAGAAAATTTGAATAATGCCAATTAAACTTGAAATGCATACATTTAATTAAATTAAACTTGTCTTGTGCTTTTTCCCCTCAGGAAAAACAATAGTTAAGCAGCATATTCTTGTCTGAATATACCTAAATATGTATATTTTATCTCATCTTATAGAATTAAAGTTTCTTGAGGACAAGGACTCTTTTAACTTTGCTTTTTAAAAATTTGTGTCCTAAGACAATGGCTGGTACATTTGTTGTTATGGTTTCAGTTGTGTCCTACTCTTCATTGACCCCATTTGGGGTTTTCTTGGCAAAGATACTAGAATGATTTATCATTTCCTTCTCCAGTCCATTTTATAGATGAGAAACTGAGGCAAATGAGCCTAAGTAAGTGACTTGCTCACCGTCATATAGTTAGTAGGTATCTCTGGTTAGATTTGAATTCCTGTCTTTCTGAATCCAGGCCCAGTGCTCTGTCCACTATTCCACATAGAAAGTAAGTGCTTAGAAAATGTCTTTTTTTTTTTACACCCTTACCTTCCATCTTGGAATCAATACTGTGTATTGGTTCCAAGGCAGAAGAGTGATAAGGGCTAGGCAATGGGGTTAAGTGACTTGCCCAGGGTCACACAGCTGGGAAGTGTCTGAGGCCAGATTTGAACCTAGGACCTCCCATCTCTAGGCCTGGCTCTCAATTCACTGAGCTATCCAACTGCCCCCAGTAAATGTCTTTTGATTGATCAATTGATTGACTTTCAAGACCACAACTCTTAAATACCAGCTTCTCTGTTCCATGTTTGGAATCCTGGAATCAGGCTAGTTACAAGGGAAGGAAACAAAAACATCTAAAAGAACCCTAAAATATTGCTATTATTCTGAAGATCAATCCAAAGAAATGTGGTATCTCTTGAGATCATGGCTTGCCACCCAGGGCCCTTCCAAGGGCAAAAAGGAACAGTTGAAATCCAGTATTCACACAATGAATCTAAGGGAGAATGATGAAAAAACAATAGAAAGTAAGCCCCATGCACTGCATGGGGAAACTGCTTTGAAAACATGTCTAAATTCCAGCAACAGCTGCCAGGCCCAGATTAACTTCGTTAGTCATTTCAGAAACATATGCAGATTGCAAAAATGTCATCTTCTGTGATGACTTGTGCACCATCTCCCATAAGCACATGCACGCAAACATGTGAATATGCATGCAGGTATATGTCTACATATGGATGGATGGTCACATTTTCTTTTTTTCCTTTAAAAACTATTTTTAATTAATTTGTTTGTTATATTAAATTACCCAGTTAACTTCCTTCCTTCCTCCCTTTGCCCCATTAGAGAAGACATCACTTAACAAAAAGGTATATGTGTATGTAAAACTATGTCTTATTTATTTCTATTTATCAGTTCTTTCTCTGGAGATGGACATATACAAGTCCTTCTTCAAACAATATTTCTGTTGAAATATCATGTATATATATATGTATATATATATATACATATATATAATCTTCTCTTGGTTGTGCTTGTTTCAATCTTCATAATTTCATGCAGGTCTTTCCATATTGTCCGAAAATTAACCTATTTGTCATTTCTTACAGCACAGTAGTATCCCATCACGATCATATGCCACAACTTGTTTTAATTTATTTTTTAATTTAAAAAAGTAATTTGTTGTTAGTTACATCAAAATTCCCAGGCATCTCCTTCTCTCCCTCCCCTCCTCACCCTAGAGAAGGTATTCAGTCCACCAAAAAAAATGTATATATGAACTATGTCTTTCATGTTTCTTTTTATTAACTCATTCTCTAGAGGAGAACATTCACAAGTTATTCTTCAAACATTAATTTAATTGTGTAGCCGTATGTAATGTTTCTTGATTCTCCTCGTTTCACTTTTCATAATTTCATATAAATCTTTCCATGCATTTTTGAAATTAATCTGCTCATCATTTCTTACAGCCCAGTAGTATTCCATCACAATTATATGTCACAACTTGTGCAGCCATTCTCCAATTGATAAGCATCCCCTCGATTTCTAGTTCTTTGCCACCACAAAGAGAACTGCCATAAATATTTTGAAACCTGTAAGTTCTTTTCGTTTTCCCCTGATCATCTTGGGAAACAAACCCAGTAATAACCAGCTGGGTCTCAGGGTATTCACAGTTTCATAATTCTTTGGGCATAATTCCAGGTCACCGAATTTTCTTCATGTCCGCCTGGTGAGCAGATATGTCAGAAAGAGCAATGGATTTAGAAATGACAAACTTAGATTTAATTCCCAACTCTGTCACTTTCCAACTGGTTGATTTGGGGCAAGTCACACATTTCCTGGTCTGTAAAATTAGTTGAATTAACTGATCTCAAAGGTTCCTTCTAGCTTTAAAAATTCCATTCTCACTCCCTATGATCGCAGCATGAAGCATATGTACACCACCAATGCACCTGGACCATATTGTACCATGTTATAGAGAGATATGTACACACACATGTACATATATGTATAACTACACCTACAGGTATGTGTGTATCTATTGGGATGCTTGGAGAACATACATAGATCTTATGCTGTGATCACAAGGAATAATAATGTATACTTAGGTTTGTTTGGGATTTTTGTTTTGTTCTTATCAAACCTGTGATTTCCTTGGTGCAATGGATAGAGTGCTAAGCCTAAATCAGGAAGACTCATCTTTCTGGGTTCAAATCCAGCCTCAAACACTTACTAGTTGTATAAATCTGAGCAAGTCACTTAACCCTGTTACCTCAGTTTCCTAATCTGTAAAATGAGTTGAAGAAAGAAATGGAAAAACCATTCTGGTATCTTTGCCCAAAAAAATCCCAAATGGGATCACAAAGCCTTGGATATCACTGAAAAATAAGTGAACAACAACAAAGGAAATCCATTGAAGGAACTCCCTCTTTTAATGCATATTAACACCTGCTCTGAAATTTGGGGTGACAGTCACATAGCCAGCATGTGTCAAAGCAAGACTTGAACTCAAGTCTCCCTGACTCCCAAGTTAAATCTTTCTCAGTGTAGACCCCCTACACATGCTCCCTTCCAGGACTGGGCTCACATCAACCAGTCCAGTTACAGATGGAATTTGTGAGCATCACGTTGACTTCTATGTAACTCTTGGCCAAACATGACATATACTGAAAAGTTAACTTCAAACAAGAACTAAGCAAGGGCTCTAGGACCCAGATCCCCATTGCTTGAGAAAGGATTTCCTCAGATTTTTTTTGCTTATGACTTATTGCAAAGCATCCACATCCATAGTTTTCAGGGAGGAAAATGTAAATTCACTTTCTAGATGTTAGTCCATATCTTGGCAGAGTCTTGCACCTACTACTTACTTGAAGTAAGGGCCCAAGAAATGGGAACCGATCCGTCTTCTCCCTCTTTTTCCCTTTTTTGCCCACACAGCTCCAGTGTACCTCTTGTCCCTTGCTAGATCTCTCATTCTCAGTGTCTCATTTTCTTCACAGCCATTGTGTTTCCTGCTCTTCCTCAGAGGCTCATTCATTCTTTCTGCCCACTCTCTAAATTTTCCTCTTTACTAGTTTCTCCTCTGTTTACAGGTTCTCGCCCCCTTTCATCCCAGGGGTACAAACTTCTAGGTTTTTTGTTCTCTGAACAGGTAGGAGAAGCCCACCAGGCCAGTAGAAATGAAGAATTTGCTCCCCAACTTTGTTGTCTTTTACCAGCTGGAACAGCTATCCATTCTGTATCTCCCAAGCATGAGTGGTGAGGAACTGGCTCAGTCAAGGATTCAAATTCAAATCCAACCATCTATAGGAGTTTATCAAACAGGGCTTCATGCTAGTCATTGAGGATGCAAAGAGAAAAAGGAAATATTCCTGCCTTCTACTGGGAGGAGGAACTGGAGAGAATGCCACAGGGATAAAATACAGAAGAGAGCAGGTAAATAGAAGAGTGAGTTTGTACTAATAATCAATCCCTTATGAACCATAATGAGGCTGATGAACCAAAGCTACCCTGGTCGGTTAGTAACAGAAAGCAGTTACCTCTTGAGAGCAGCTTTGAGATCTAGGCAATGGCATGTCATCTGGAGGAACAAGAGGGGGGGGAGGAGTGGGAGCATGATTCCCAGGGACCTGGGAGAAGCGCTCCAGGCGCCTCAGGGTTAAAGGGCAGCCTGGGTCATGTAGCCAGGGAGCTCTCAGGGACTGACTCCGGCATCCCAGACCTCCAGGAATCTTTTCCCAAGGTTCTCCCCTCCTAACCTCCTAGCCCTGGTAAGTACTCTGGTCAGGAAAGGGCAGGACCAGAGGCATAAAATGTCATGATCAGGACCCCATCGCCTTCCCTTTAGGATTCTGCCATCCAATTTAACTAAAAAGAAAATATTTGGGGGTTTGGGGAAGGGCAGAGGGGGCAAGGCTTGTTCTACCCCTGAGAGCAGCTTCCTCTCCATTAAGGAAAGTACATTCCCCCAAAACCCCCACCCTCACCCCCATGGATGGGAGGAAAATCTTTCAGCACTTAGTGAGAGAACCCTTCTGGGCAGGGCAGAGGTTGAATGGGCCACCCTAGTGACTAAACTCCACTCTTTCTGAAACTTCAAACTGAATTCTGAGCTTAGGAATCTCTGATTGAGGAAACCTAAGGGTGTCTGGGTTTCTCTGAAAGTGTCAGGCAGCTACTTAAGAATGAATCCTTTGGGATTAGTTAAGCTTCCCAGCGAGGAGTGCCTTGGAGCTACACAGACTAACCTGGGTTAGCCTTTCAAGAGGTGCAGGTCCTACTCCCAAACCCCCCAACCTCCAGGATTCTTTGTCCAAGGAGGAATTGGAATTTCCAGTCCTCATAAGATTGAAGAGCTCCAGGAAGAAGTTCTTGGAATCACCCACAGAAAGAGGGTCTAACAAGATCACAAACAGAGAGGATTCTAGTTTCAGGATAACCTATCCTGAGCCTTCCTGATGGAAATTAAATAACTGGCAATAGGGGCTTCTTGCCTTCCCTACCCATCAACCCATTTAAACCCTGCTCCTGGCTACTGCCCAAAGCTGTCCTTATTTTCAATCAGAAAAACATCCTTAAAACTGTGGGAGTAAAAAAACTGAAAAAGGGCAACTGCTTGATCACACAGGTCAATGGGGGATAGGATTGGGGATGTAGACTCTAAATGATCATCCTAGTGCAAACATCAACAACATGGAAATAGGTTCTGATCAAGGACACATGCAATACCCAGTGGAATTGAGGGTAGGCTAGGGGAAGGGTGGAGGTGGGGAGGGAGGAATAGAATATGATTCTTGTAACCAAGGAATAATGTTCTAAATTGACTAAATAATTTTTTTTAAATCCTAATTAAAGTCATTTTGTAAAAAAAAAGAAAGAAAGAAAGCATCGCATCCTCACATGGGAATTGAGAGAGCGAAGTTTGTTGGCAGCAAAGTAGGGGAAAGGTATGTAGTACATTGTTTCTCTGTGTCCATAGATATAATTTGTTGTGAATAAGCCCAGAAGCCAAGGGGATCCGTGCTGGCTAGATATAAATAAATAAGTCCAGCCATACTCCCTAGAGAAACAAAAAGGGAAAATCATTGTTATCCTTTATGTTTGCTCCATTGTAAGTGGTGTACGTGAACAATGATGCGAAATTACATCGGAGTCCATATGTTTCCACTAAATTGGCCACAGGCCTTTGGCTGGCAAAGGCCATACCAATTGTATCCAAGAGAGGAAAGACACACTCTCCATGTCCACTTCTTGCCAACGTTTCTGTTTAAGCTAGGCTGGAAGACAGTAATAGGGGGCAGAATTGGGCCATGCTTTCCCTCATCAGGCCACCATGCTTTCTGAAGTACTGTAAATCCTGTAATCAATTTAAAGCTTTAGGAGATTTCAAAGGTCATCTAGTCAATTTCTTCAGTATATAGGGGAGGAAGCTGAGGCTCAGAGAGTTGAAGTGATTTAATCAAGATCACACAAGTGGCAGAATCAAGATTCAATCAAGAATCCAAATCCAGTATACTTTCCTTTGCCCCCAGATGCCTCTGCAATCACTCTACTTGAAAGAAGCAGAATCCGGTGGCCATGGGGGCTTAGTCTGAATCACAAGGAGAGGGGGAAAGAAGGACCTTAACTTTCTAGTTAACAACAATAAATGTTAGTCGACTGGTCTGCTTGTCATGTGTCAGGGCTTGTCAACTGGTCCCATGCATGACCTGGGCTTCTTAGTTCAGTTCCAGTTCAATAGTCCATATTGTTCAAGGAATTCCTTTTCCTGGTTTTTCCTTCAATTTATGCCTCAGCTCATTTGTTTTCAGTTTCAGGGTAGAATTCATCTTCTCCAGAATTGTGCTCCAGAATTTCATTTTCTTTCAGGCCTATTGTTTTGAAAGTGAAACTAGAGACAGAGGGACAAAGATAGGAAATAGAGTGGGGGGAGGGGAACAGAGAGAATGAAAGAAGAAAAGGATAGAAAGAAAGAAAGAAAGAAAGAAAAGAAAGAAAGAAAGAAAGAAAGAAAGAAAGAAAGAAAGAAAGAAAGAAAGGAGGAGAGAGGGAGGAAGAGAAGAGGGAAGGAAGGAAGGAAGGAAGGAAGGAAGGAAGGAAGGAAGGAAAGAAAGAAAGAAAGAAAGAAAGAAAGAAAGAAAGAAAGAAAGAAAGAAAGAAAGAAAGAAAGAAAGAAAGAAAGAAAGAAAGAAAGAAAGAAAGAAAGAAAGAAAGAAAGAAAGAAAGAAAGAAAGAAAGAAAGAAAGAAAGAAAGGAAAGAAAGGAAGAAAGGAAGGAAGGAAGGAAGGAAGGAAGGAAAGAAAGAAAGAGAGAGAGAGAGGGAGGAAGAGAAGAGGGAAGGAAGGAAGGAAGGAAGGAAGGAAGGAAGGAAGGAAGGAAGGAAGGAAGGAAGGAAGGAAGGAAGGAAGGAAGGAAGGAAGGAAGGAAGGAAGGAAGGAAGGAAGGAAGGAAGGAAGGAAGGAAGGGAGGGAGGGAGGGAGGGAGGGAGGGAGGGAGGGAGAAAGGGAGGGAGGGAAGGAGGAAGAGGAAGGAAGGAAGGAAGGAAGAAGGAAGGAAGGAAGGAAGGAAGGAAGGAAGGAAGGAAGGAAGGAAGGAAGGAAGGAAGGAAGGAAGGAAGGATTGAAGGGAGGGAAGGAGGGAGGGAGAGAGGGAGGGAGGGAGAGAGAGAGGGAGGGAGGGAGGGAAGAAAAGAAACTTTAATAGGCATCTCAATTTCTAGGCAGGGTGACTTTTAGGAAAACTGAGAAACATCACATCCTGTGGAAGAGCCATGGGTCAACTCTTTCCCTCTTTTAGTCTCCAGTTTCTCCCCACAAAAATGTCTGAATTAACCCTCATGGTGTTAAGCCTTGAGGTAGAGTTTCTAGATCCTCTTCCATTCCCCTCCCTCCAGAGTATCCTGTGATATTCTTAGAGTTAACTCTGATAGTTTAGGGGAGTGAAGAGTATGTACTGGACCTGGATCCTGGGATTCAAGTGCTGGTTCTGATACATACTAACATGTAACTCATGTCTGCATTGGCTTTGTGGTTCACAAAGCACTCAGTCCTGTGGGGTAGATAGTACATGTAATTATTATTTTCATTTCATAGATGAGGAAATCCAGAGTTCATCATGTTATCATTTGTAACAATGATTGAAAAGCTAGAAGAGAAGATGTCCATGGCTTCATTTAGAAGAGTTTCACTCCTACAGCAATTCAGAAAATCATTATGGTCCTTGGCAGGGAAGGTGCTACTGTGGCCTTATCTTACTCTAAAGGCTTCAAAATAGGGCTGAAATGATCTGGTCTGTCAGTTTCTAACTCTGTTAAGTGTAGGAGGGCTGGCAGGAAGGTGCCAAGACTAGGCTGAGGTTACACTAAAGAGTTTTTTAATTGCTTGTCCATTTTGTAAATGGGCTCACAGGCTTTTCAGTGGGTGTGACAGAAATGACTGTTGCTATGACCATTATTAGACCAATTATCTTAGCTATTAATAACACTAAAAGTGAGGGGGGGGGGAAGAAGGTGTGCTTCACATTCGTTATTGGAAGATGAGAGCCTGCAGCTGGAGTAGTTTCTCACACTGAACACTTTTTAGTGATCTGTGTTGCATTTCACATATCTGGTCTCTGCAGAGATGACGGTTTCTAGTTTCACAAGTAAACACATCTAAGTCTTTAAGTTTTCTTCTGACTGAGGGAGTAAGTATTCCAGAACAACATGGAGGCAGAGTCAATGTAGCTGAATATGAATCTTAATGATGGGAGAGACTGGTAGAGAGTAAAACAGACCCTGGAGAGAGGGTGGCTTATTAAGAAGTCCTAAAGGTGCAACTTGTCCTAAGTTTCAGGTACATACAGTACATACTTAGTAAGGAAACTAAGTCAGAGGGAGGAATAGAAATGGAAGGGAGAATTCAGAGATGGGTTAGAGTTAAAGGAACCATTTCCAAAATGTCCTAATAAGGGTAGACTTTGAATGAATGAATAAATAAACACATGTGCACACACAAACAAATAGAGGATGCATACATTTATTTAACACCTTGTACAGAGTGGATAGGTGAGGGATACGGATGAAAAAATGGTACTGGCAAACTCTAACCTCAAGGAGTTTACAATCTGGTAGGCCATGAAACATATACAAATAACTATAAGATAATTTAGAATAAAATAAGTGCATCAAAAACTTGAACAAATAGGAAGGCATGAAGGATATGAGGAGGAAAGAATCATTTCTATCATCTTTCCATATCACTGACACTTATATATATGTACTTCATAGATAGCTTGTCCCCTGCTCTGGTCTCCTATTATATGCCAGATGGACCAAGTTCATCTTGGGGGTTTATCTTACAATTTCTTTGGCTCCAAAGATGAACCTAGTAGATGGATCCTGTACCAACCAATGTCTTAGTTCAAGATAGGATATACAGTGAACTGAGTTGAAAGTACAATGAGATACAGAAGAATATTGAAGAGAAGCAGACACAGATCTTTCCCTTCACCATGTGAATAGTACAAGTCAGCCAGAAGACAAGGAGAGTTGGGAACCTAAAGTTCTTTTCCCATTTGAGGACTATACCCATGGTAGAATTATCAAGTCTATGGAATTCTATGGGTCCTTAAGAAGACAGAAACCCATCAGAGAAGTAATGCTGTGCTTTAAGCTAAGTCCTTTGTTTTCTATACTTCATAACTTGTTGGTTCTTTCAAAGGAACCTCAATTCTCAACAAGAAAAGAGTGAAAAATTCAAATGTTTTCTAAGAAAAGATTCTCTGAGTTGGAGTATGAGCCATAGAGTACTGTTATTGATGTCTGTGTGTCCTCGATCATTATTCAGGTTACAAACACATCCCCCAAGATGAAAATGTCATCAGCAGCTGGGGAACAAGTCATCCCATATGTGCCACAATCTGGATTGGTTCTCAAACCAAATGAAAAGGTCAGGAAATACCCTGTGGCCCCTCTGAGCTCCAGGGATCTCATCTCCTCATCGAGCCAAGCTGTGCAAAGGCGCCTCTTCAACATGGCGGTGGCTCAGCACACTTGGCAGAAACACTTGGCACTGGCAGGAATTCTCAGCAGGGCAGCTTGTTACTGCTCATCAAACACCAGTAGCTTTCACTGAGAGCAGCAGAAAGTGGGAGAAATGTGTCTGATCGCATCCGGGCTGTGTGTGTCAGCACTTTTGGAGGCGTAGTTAGCTCTATCCTAGCAGGAAGCTTTGAACAGAAAGCTGTTCTACTCTCCTCCTGTCCCTCAGTATAAATGATAGAAGCTGTCACAAGGTTTTTCCCCAAACCACAGCTGCCCTCTTGCCACTCCCTGGAAAACAAACCTAAAAAGATGCCATCCTAGTGAAGGGAGCCCTAGGATCAATAACAGAACTAACTCTCAATTATTTGGGAAGCCAACTCTGCAGGTAGTGGCCATTCAAGCATCTCATTCTCTCTTGACTATGAGAAATCTTTACACCTTTTTAATGGCTCTCCTGGGGAATGGACAGGGACAAGGACAGGAGGTGAAATCCATACCATTCCTTTTTTTCTTCTTCTATTACTAACCAGCTCTGGTGTGGACTTTTTATTTTAAGGCAGCACTTGAAATTAGTAGCCAAGATGAAATCTCTGGATTATCTATTGACTTTGGTTATCTGCCCATCACCATGATCTCCCATGAGCAAAAGTAAATGTACTATCACCACCTAGTAAAGGAGCATCCCAAAGGATTAATTTAACAGAGCAACAAAGGTGTTCATATAAATGCATTCTTTTGCCACTTAAGCAGTTCACTGTATTTACCTATCGAGAGTAGGTGATGTTCAGAATAGCTATTTGCATGGCAGAGTCAATAAATCATAAAATAGGAGTCACTCACTTAGACATACTCATCTGACTAACTTGGAAACTTTATTGGCAGGATCTCCATTCCAAAAAAAGAAGCATTTGCAGAACCAGCAAAATTGTTTCTTATTCCTAAAGACATAAATTTAACATGGACATGAAGACATCTCACCCCTGCCAACAGCAAGGAATTCATACTATACTAGTTGCTAAATTCTTAGACCTACATCCATTTTTTAGACTCCAAATCTCACAGTAGGAAGCTGAGGCTCCTCTTATTGCCACCAAGGATTCTTTGAATTCCCAGGATCTCATCTACTTCTTTTGTTATATCTGAGCCATCTGTTTAAGTAAGGATATTACTTAAATGGGAAAATATATATAAATTGAGAAATAATATGAGGCTAAAGAGAATCATGAGTATAAACAAAAGAAAATTGCTCAGTACCAGTTGGATGGTTTCAATCTCTCCTGAACTAAGAGCTCTCAGCAAAGTCATCTGTTCCCAGGATCTGCTTGGTCCTTCAGAAACTTAAACTGACTCTCCAGTCCCAAAACTGTATTTTTTTTAAAACCTACCATGCAAAGGAAGGATGAAAGTAGTATCACCTTTACCTAAGCAGGAATCCACAAGACTAATAAAATGAATAATCTTGCCTCTTACTGCCATCTTTGATTTATTCTTTTTGAGCACTCTAGCAAACTAGACCTTGTTCCAACTGGATGCTTTCTTGTGTGTGTGTGTGTGTGTGTGTGTGTGTGTGTGTGTGTGTGTGAAGCTAAATTGGCAAAGCTAACCCTGGACACCTAAACAATTACTCTTTCTTAGAAATTTTGAACTTTCTTTCAGTCCATTGATACTGGACAGCAGGCAGGGTTCAGATGGACATAGTGAGTAGAGGAAATGAAAGGGATAAAATGGAAAGGACAGCACCACAGAGTCCTCAGGAAGGAAAGGAAGAAGCCAGGGAAGCCCTGGGCTTGCTTCCAGGTGCTCTCCACGCTAGGCTAAAGGACTGGCCAGACTTTTCTCCCAAAAGCAAGCAGCCTCAGAAAAAGATCTCTTTCCTTGAGCTGTGGAAAGGCATTCAGCTATCCCTTCACCCCTTTGGTGGCCCCCATCCACAGTCAGTTTCCCAGGTACTGGAACATAGGGCTAGAGTCTTATTTGGTTCTCTCCACAAATCAATGTGTGGAGACGCTCTTTTATTTTCCTGGGGTGAGAGCAAGCCCTCTGGCTGACCAGACAAACCAGTAGAGCATGACAGCAGTTGGCCAATTAAATCTAAGTGCCAGCCCAGAGCATCTGTTTCTGTTTCTCTCATGCTTCCCGTGGGTGGTGGGTGGGGGTTCATTTAGGCTCCTTTCCACTTTTTTTCCTAATCATGATCATTTGTTTTAATAGGGCTACAAGCAACTGTGGCTTAAAACTCGGGCTCAGCCTGAGCAGAGCCAACAGACCCTGGCCTTTCCCACATCCCATGGTTAGCCCAAAGTGAAATGAAAACATCCCACTCTACATTTATCCTCTTTCCTGCTTGTTTTCCAGGGCCTCTAGCTACTCTTAGAACTGCATGGCTGCCTAATGTGGTATCCAAATGTCTGACCACTCCTCATCCCCAATTCTGAATAAGAAATATGACAGGACCTGTTTTCCACAGACCCAATGGCAAAAGAGCCACAGAATGCAAGCATTTCCAAGGAGTCAAGGAGCAGCTGCCTTAAGAAATGAGAAAGAAATTATCAATGGGTGTGTGCCTTCTGGGTCCTTAGTCATGTTTTAATGAAAATGGGGAGGGGGGGTTGGGGTGGTCTTGAAAGATTTGTTTGAAAAGGATCATATTTCAATGGCATCTCAGTCCCTTCCTGACTACTGCTGACTACAGCTGCTGTCCACCACCACATGGATCATTGGATGGCCCAAAAGTCAAGGGTCTGCCTGCTTCATCCCTCCTCACCTTCATTTCTTAGTATTGCTGTTTTCCTTCAGAATGCGGTTCAGATACAACCTCTCACCACAGGCCAGCTTTTAGTGTACTTCCAAAAAGCAATCTGTATTTACTCTGTACATTTAGTATCTATGAATCTTTGTGCAAATATCACTTCATAGTTGCTTGTTAGGTTTTGTATCTACTTATCAGTATACGTGTAGTAGAATGTAAGCTCCTTATGGGCAGAGCTGTTTTGTTTGGGTCTTTTATCTCTCCAGTGCCTAGGACAATGCCTGGCATGTAGCACTTAATAAATGCTGATTTCACCGAATTTAATTCATCTTTACCAACAATCTCCAGTTCCATGACATAAGTCTTGCCACTGCTGTACCACTGATTTATGTGATGGGGGTCTGTTCATTCCATTGGTCTGCCCTTCCTCAACCCCAGTCTTCCTCTTGGCATCTCCCAGCCTCCCTCCATCTAGACCCAAAGTCCTACCTTGGAACAAAATCCAAAATCTTTCCAGTCAATCAGAATAACATTAACCTTTGGGGTGACCCCCCCATATAATTCCTGATTAGAAGAGGGATGGTCACAATTTGAGGAGGGTAGGGAAAGGGGTAAAAGAACCTCTTTCCAACCCATAAAGGCAAGTAACTAGACGTTCTGGCTAATGTGACACATTTTCCAAAACAAGAATTCATGTGGGATCCTTTAGAAACTGAAAAATATGTGATTCGATTAGTATACAGTCCTCTCTCTATTTATGCAGATCATTCCTCCCTATTTTCTTAACTGATGAAGTTTGACCATAGATTATCTGGTCAACTTGCTAGAGATCTTCTTGTTCTTGCCCATGTGAGATGAGTAGCACTAAAACTGAAGCAATTCATCCTCGGACTGGACCTCTGATCATAGAGAAAAGTGAATTCTTTCATGTACATAGGCAATCCATAATTTTTTCCCATAAGAGCATGGAGATTGTCATTTTAGTAACCTGGCTCTGAATATATCACCTCCTCCTCTTAGTCCAAAACCACATTGGTAACATTTTAAGTATATGAGATAGGAGGCAGCTGAGTGACTCAGTGGATTGAGAGCCAAGCCTAGAGATGGGAGGTCCTAGGTTCAAATCTGGCCTCAGACACTTCAGCTGTGTGACCCTGGGCAAGTCACTTAATCCGCATTGCCTAGCCCTTACCACTCTTCTGCCTTGGAACCAATACATAGTATTAATTCTAAGATGGCAGGTAAGGGTTCAGAAAAAAAAAAGGTACCTGTGATAGATTCTCCTTTCTTCCCCTTAAGCAAGAGACCCTGAAACCTTTCCTCCAGTCTCTGAGAGTTTGCCTTTGAGTATTTTTCTCTGTCAAGAGGGTCAAATACATGAAGAAAAGTTAAGGCTTATTCTAGCCTAGAATGGTTTAGAGAGGTAGAATCATAGAGCTCTATTCCCTACCTAACTTGGAAGTCCCAAAGGGAAATCACAATTGGGTGTTCATTCAATTGGGTGAACACTCAGTTCCAGCCTTGTCCAGCCTTGGGGATGTTCAGCCTGGAAAGGGGGAGACACTGGTAGGATTAAACTAGGGCTGGAAATGGTTAAGACAGGAAGGGTCATATGGCAAAGGTATGACTATAGATTCCTATGAGCACCAACTCAGGAGTCTCTACTATGGTACAAGGGACCAATGTGGCCACAAAAACCAAGATATCACTTAACTTTATTGGAGCTTCTGAATGAAGCCCCAGTGCCCAAACATCACATTATTAGCAATCTCCCAATTGCCAAATCTGATGGTGATTTCTTAGCTCATCTTGTCAATCACTTTTTCTTCGTACATTCTCTCTTGGATTCCCAACTGGTCTTACCTCCAGCTAGCCATTCCTTCTCAGTTTTCTTTCCTGGCTCATTGTCTATATTACCTCTCCTACCCACACAAAATGTGAGCATATCCTCAAGCTTCTATCCTGGACTGTCTCGGTCCAGCCAAACAAGCCAACTTGATCTTTTTCACCCAGGGTATTCTACCATCCTTCTCTGTGCCTTGATACTGCCCATCACTCATGCCTAGAATGTACTACCTCCTCATCTCAATCTTGTAGAAGCCCTTACTTGCTTCAAAACTCAGCTTAAGAACCACCTTCTACATGAAGTCTTTGCTAGTGTCCTCCTTTCAAAACTACCTTGAATACATTCTGCATATTGTCACATATGAACATGTCACCTCCCCTGACAGAATATAAGCTCCCAGGTCCCAGGACTGGGACCATTTCATTTTCATCTTTGTTTCTCCAGCACCTAGTATAGTGCTTGCCTGACACAAAGTAAATCCTCAATAAATTGATTATTTATCTCATTTTTAAAAAATAATTCATTATTAAATGCATGTTATGTGCATAATAATCCTTGCCCTCATAAAATTTCCAGTCTAGTAAGGGAATTAAATTAGACAGACAATAAAGTATTAGTCATGGATCATAGTGTAGTATTTCATGCCCACAGTTCTCCACCTCTTCAGAGAAGAAAGGGAGATGCAATCTCAGTTCCCTTTTTCAGGGAAATTCTTAGTCATTATAATAATATGGCATTGAGATCAAATGGGTATTTTTGTTCTTTTCACCTACATTGCTGTTGTCATTGAATATCTTGTTCTCCCGGCTCTTCTTACCTAACTCTTTATAAATGTCTATATCTTTCTAAGTTTCTCTGAATTCTTCATATTCATTGATTTCTTATACTTTACAGATCTTACTCCTTAATATCCAACAATATTAATAAACCACAATCTGTTTACCACTCCTTAAACAATGGGCATCTACTTTGTTTACAATTCTTTGTTACTACAAAGAATGTTGCTTCAGGTATTTTGGTGTTTATGTGACATTTTTTCAATGTATGACCTCCTTAGGTGGCATGGAGGATAGAATACTGGGCCCTAGAGTCAGGAAGACTTGAGTTCAAATTAAGCCTTGGACACTAAGGAACTGTGTGATACTAAGCAAGTAGTTTAACCTCGTTTGCCTCAATTTCTTCAATATAAAACTATGGCAATAAAAATACTTTATCTCAAAAGATTGTTGTAAGGATCAATCAAATAAGATATTTGTAAAGTACTTAAACATGGTGCCTGGCACATAGTAGGCAATATATGTTTATTCCCCTTTTCCACATATATATTAAGTATATCTATGTATAAAGCATCTATCTAGGTATCTATCACCTAAAAGTAGGATCTCTGGGTCAGAGGCAAAATTAGATGATCTTAAATGGATGTTTCCTAACTATTAAGCTATAGTAGACTAAAGTAGTCTTTTCTAGTGCAGAAATGTTCCTGTTAAGGTTATATTGCAATGCATAGTACTTGACCTGGATTTGAATCCTGCCTTTGCCACTTATTATCTGTGTGACCTTGGGCTAATTATTAACCTCTCTGGGCTTCAGTTTTTCATCTGGAAAATGAGGAAGTTGGACCAGATGTCTGGATCCTCCTTAATCCTAGTACTTTGCCTCTGTTGGTTATTTCCAATTTACCTTGTTTATAAATAGTTGTTTGTACATAGTTGATTGCATGCTGCCTCCCAATTGGACTGTGAACTCTTGAGAGCAAGGATTGTCTTCATTTGTCTTTCTTTGTACCCCCAACCTTAAGCACAGTGCCTGGTGCTTAGTAGGCACATAAATGTTGATTGCTTAAGTGGCACACTGATTTCCAGTTTTTAATTCTAGGAATCATTTGAGTCCAATGTCATCCATCTAATGTCTCTGGGCCATTAGATAGTACAGGGATTATAGCTTACTTCTGGAATCACCTCAGTGGGTGCACATAGTGGGTGCTCAATCATTGTTGGTAGACTTGAACAGCCCTAGAATATTCTCATTATCTGATGCCAAGATCTCTATTACTTTTAGAAACATTGACAAACCCTCACTCTCTAACTCCCCTCTTTCTGGATCTCCACCATGGTGCCACCCTCTGATTTCCTCATATACAAATGACACCTTTACTCCATCTTCACACTTTTTTGTCTCCTGTTTTATCCCTATCATTTCAGCAGCTTCCTGGTTGCTGGAAGGCTTCCTGTAGCTGAATCTCACTGTGAGTAAGGAAATTCCTGTTCGTCTCATGGAGGGTGTCCCCTTTCACATAATTATGAATGTCAGCTCTAAAGTATGAGGCCACAGATCACAAGGTTAATAATTTTAGAGCTGGAAGACCTATTGGAGATCACCTTGTCCAACTGCCTCCTTTTGCTGGAGCTCAGAAACTTGCCCAGGATCATAAAAGTAGTGATGTAGAGCTGGAATTTGAATTCCTTTTAATTATAGTGCCTTCCCTCTCTTATTTATTTCCTATATATTCTGCATATAATGAGTTTGAACTTATTGATTGGCTTATTGTCTTCCCAGATTAAATTGTAAACTCCCTGAGGACAAGTCTCTTTTTGTATCTCTAATATTTAGCACAGTGCTTGGCACTGTGCTAATAAATGTGCTTAATAAATGTTTACCTATTGACTGACTAAATCCACATCCCCTACTTCCAAATTCAATCTGTATCATCATCCTGTATTCCTGTATAAGAGTTTGGGGAGTAAGATCAATGCAGTTAGAAGACAAAAGAATAGCAAGATAGTGACAATAACAAGACCTTTTAACTTTTAAAAGTCAGGAATCTGGGTAAGTTATTTGGACCCTTATCCTATGTCATAGAGTTGGTACCAGAATCTGAGATTCTGTGAATTATAATAGTAGCTAATATTAATAGAAGCACTTAGAATGCTGATCCTGGAATGAGGTTCAAATCTGACCCCAGACACTTACTAGTTATGTGACGCTGGCCAAGTCACTTAACCCCATTTACCTTGGTTTCCTCATCTGTAAAATGAGCTGGAGAAGGAAATGGCAAACCACTCCAGTATCTTGGCCAAGAAAACCCCAAATGGGATCATGAAGAGTTGGACATGACTGAAAAAATGACTGAACAAGAAAATTGTGAGAGAATTTTGAAAACCCACATGCATGGATGAATATCCCATGGATTGGTGTAGGATGGTGAGGAAAAGGAAGGCATGCTATAAAAACTCTTCTCCCCTATACAAGAAAAGGTATGAAGGGCAAGGTTGGTTAGATGCGCTAGGCTTGAAATTTATTGTATATTTTTAAATAAAAGAAAGCCATACGTAATGGAGAATCACAGTTTCATGTATGGTTCTTTTTCTGTTCTACTACATATGTGGAAATTCCCATTTTGTTTGGTGTTTGTCAAGTTCAAAAATATTTTTTTAAAAAGATAAGCCAGCCTCTCTAAATAAAAGAGTAATAGAACTAAAAGAAATGAAACCCATGAAACAATTTGGACAAATCTGCACCTAATATTATATTTCTTGGTGTGAATGTATCTCATCATTGTATTTTCTCCAGACCCCTCACAGAATAGAAATTCCTTGAATATGGGGACATCATTTTATTTTTCAAATTTGTACATAGTAGGCATTAAACCATCATTTGTTGATTTGCACTCAAAGGACTAGGCACAAAAAGTCACTTTAAAATGAATTCTGGAATCAATGAGAAATGATGACAGGGTTAAAAATTGACCTATTGTAGTGCTATGAGATTTGGAAAATTTCACAGAGGAAATTATTTGAGGGAGCTTGGGGGGGGGTGCTCCCCTCTCTATTCCCTCCACGTTTTTGAATTGCACAGACCACTCAGGAGCTTCCTTCTCTCCCTCTCTTCTCTGTCCCTACTTCATATTTCTCTGAGAATCAGAAAGGAAGCAAACAGTTCCCATTCATTTTTACTCACTAACAGCATCAATGACCATAGGCTAAGAGGCTAGAATCTATAAGAAGCTTCAGAGCAAGGGATTTTAATGTGTGTGTCTCTATCTCTCTCTCTCCCTTTTTCCTTCTTTTAAAACCCTCACCTTCTGGCTTAGAAGCAATATTATGTGTTGGTTCCAAGACAGAAGAGCAATAAGGGCAATAGGAGTTAAGTGACTTGCCCAGGGTCACACAGCTAAGAAGAGTCTAAGGTCTGATTGGAACCTAGAACCTCCCTTCTCTAGTTCTGTCTCTCATTCCACTGAGTCACCCAGCAGCACCCCAAGAAGAATATTCTTAATAAAATTCAATTTAGATATCAAGTGACAACACATGCACAATCCAGTGGAACTGCTTGTCAGCTCTGAGAACAGGGAGAGAAAATGAATCATATAATCATGGAAAAAAATATAAATTTAAAAAAAAATAAAACAAAATAAAATTCCATTTAGATTGAAAGTCCCTTGAGGACAGAGCCTATTTTTCTTTTTTTCATAGTTAGCACAATGCCTGGCACTGAATAAATGTTTACTGTGGGGGTAAAAAAAGAAGATTCTTCCTCTCCCCGTGCTGCGCATTTGTCTCTAAACTAAAGATGCCACACTTATCAACACCGGCTTGGTTGGCCGGCAGATAGCAGGCCGGGCCCGCTTCGGTGTGGGGGTAGGCTCAACATAAACATTCATGTACTTACAGGATAATAATTACACCTTGGCTTTACAGAGCACCTTCCTCCCGGGGAACTCACAGGCTTTCACATTATCTCATTAATCCTGGCATCCCTGAGAGGCAGGGAGGGACAGGTGTTATTATCCCCATTTTACGGAGAGAACTGAAGGGCCTCCTGGGAAAGTGGCTTGCCTGGGGTCACGCAGTTAGTCATGAGTTTTCATTTTAGTTGGTGGCAGTTAGGGTGCCAAGAAATCAGGTCTCTGCTTGGCCCCCAGCCCTTAGACCGCCCCCCCCCCG
Source organism: Monodelphis domestica (assembly GCF_027887165.1). Taxonomy (NCBI): domain Eukaryota; kingdom Metazoa; phylum Chordata; class Mammalia; order Didelphimorphia; family Didelphidae; genus Monodelphis; species Monodelphis domestica. Next base: position 91,414,008 of record NC_077234.1, on the reverse strand, counting down.
GGTCCTCCTCACTGCACCACAGGTCCGCAGGTGCTGGGGGGGCGGGGGGGGGCGCGGAGGCATTTCCGGTCTGGCCCCAGGGAGAAAGAAAGATGGCGGCTCCCTCGGCGACAGTCCGGAGGGCCCTGGGCTGGACTAGGGCAAACACTTCTCATTCATTAAATCGCCGTATGGATTCAATGGAAAAGAACTAATTCACTGAGGGCCGAGGCCCACCCCCACCCCCTCTTTTAATTCCTGTTCCTGTTTCCTGGCTCATCCCTTTGACATCGGGACAATTACAGCTATTCATATCCAGCCCCGAGGCCACCTGCCAGCCGGCCATTCTCATGCACATGGGGCTAAACATCAGGCACAATGTAGGCCAATCTGAGGCCTTTTAACAGGACCTCACTGAGAGCCAGACCCCCTCGGCCCCCACCCCGCCGAGTCGAGCGTATTCAGGGGCTGCCTGGGGCCCTCTCCCTGGGAATTCCTGGGATCCCGGGGCCATCCCTTTGGAGAGTTTGGAGCTGGGAGGGACATCTAGCCCAGGGCCGCGGTTCCAGCGGCCGCTGTTTTCTAAGAGAAGGCGGATTTCTGGATTACCGGGTTTTCTGGTCCCCAAGGCTTCCGGGTAGGCGTGAACGATCCGTCCCCTCTTCAGGATGCCCCCACTTTCATCCCGTACCCAAAGTGGCACCCGATAAGGCGGAGGCAGCATCTAGTCTGAGAGAAAGGCAGAGGCTTACTGGGAATCCCCAAGTCTTTGAGCTGGAAGATCAGCTCATTGTAGAAGTGGTTTGGTAATTCGTGGGGAGACAGAGATGAATTCAAATTCTGCCTCCGGCACTTAGTAGCTTAACCCTTTTCTGCCTCAATTTCAAGTGAGTTCATATTTGAAAACCCTTGAAAACCCTTAGCACAGGTGTTGACCGCCGTAAACTCTTGAGAAGTGCTTTCTTCCTTCCTCGCGGTGGAACACTGGGCAAGTCACCTAATTGCTCTCTACCTCAGTTTTTTAATCTGTAAAGTGGGGTTAATATTACTTATTTCATATAGAGATAACTGATCTCTATAAAAGGACTTTGCAAACCACAAAATTATATGCATAGTATACATATAGGACATAGGAATATGTCTACATGCTACCTAGCTAGTATTCATTCAGAATTAATCTGATTACCATCAGACTTACCACCTAGTGCATTTAATTCAAGTCTCTTCCCGCACCCCCAAAGCCAACCTCTACCCAGCTGCCAAATTATTCTTCTTCAAGCATTAATCTAACCATAGCATTTTCCTGCTCAGAAAGCTATAGGCTCCCTGTCACCACTGGGAAAAAATGTTCTGGGTCCAACCTCCCCCTCTAGGTTATTATCCATCGCTTTTTGTTCCAGCTAGTACTCGGCCTGCTGCTCCCCATCCAGAATATTCTGTCTTCCTTCCCTTCCCCTTTGTACAGACTGCTCCTCATGCCCGAAATCCACTCCCTCTTAGCCCAAGTCCAGCACCACCACCTCCGCGCAGTACCTGCTCCGGAATCCTCCCCCGTCTTTGTGCTCTCACACAAGGTCACTTTGTAGGAATTATGCACTTACTCACTCCTCACCCCTTGTAGTAAACTTATTTTCAATAAATATAAGTTGAGAGCTGCTCCAATTTTGCCTTTCCTATGCTTGAGGTATGATAAATACAAGGTGAATAAGTCTACCCAGACTCCTTCATTGTACTGCTAATGTCACTGAAGTCCAGAGAGGGGACTGGCTCAAAGGCATGCTGATAGAGGCAAGACTGTGGCTCAAACTGCAGTCCATCCAGCCTACTTGTGAGTATGGGGTCTTACTCTACTGCCTAGAACTTTAGACATAGCACTCTTCCTCCCTCTGAATAAAATGGAAATAAGAGACCTCATCAAGTCCAGCTGCTGAAAAGACCAACATTTCTCCAATTCAGTGAGGTCTAAGGCATCTCAAGTATTGGAGGGAACTACTAGGAGCTTCTAGGATAGACTGAAGGTAAGGATAGACCTAATAAATGTTTGTTGATTGCTGGGTGTCAGTAATGCCCTAGAGTATACTTGAACCCCACAAGAAACAGATGGACTTAGGTCAATTTCCCCTTCTTCCCCTCATTGTATAGTGAGGTGTGTGGTGTGTATGTGTGTGTGTTTACCCTTTACCTTCTATCTTAGAATCAATACTGTATATTGGTTTCAAGCTAGGCAATGGGGATTAAGTGACTTGCCCAGGGTCACACAGCTAAGAAGTGTTTGAGGTTAGATCTGAACCCTGTCTCTGGGCCAATTACCTGGCTGCCCTTAGCCATATTGTTTCATACATCTTCCATAGAACAAAATTGCCAGGACTTTTTCATCTCCCCTGGGATAAATGGACAACATGAGAGATTCAGACACTAAAATGTCTTACTGCTCCCAAGCAGTAATTCCTAACTGCTGAAATATCATTTATTTGAACTCAATAAAAATTTATTAAGCATTTGCTTTAAATGAAAGTTCTAGGATGAAATATCTAAAATAATCTCTGCCTTTAAATTGCTTAAGATCTCCATTCAAATGCCAATTGTACCGGTTAAGGTCCTCTATGACTTGGACAAGTCCTTTCCTTCAGCAATTTCCTCATCTGGATTGAAATGAAGGAGTTGGAGTAAATGATCTCTAAGTTACCTTTAACATCTAAATCTGTCCTCCAATTTGAAGCCCAGCTAAAGAAATCTACTTGTACCAAGTATATATACATACATCTGTATTCTTGTATGCACCTATTTATATAGGTTATATATATTTATATTATTATATATTATATTATATATATATTTATATTTATATCTTACATTTGAATAGAAGCTCCTAAAGGGCAAGGACTGCTCTTGCCTTTCTTTGGATCCTCAGAGCTTAACTCTGGTGCCTGGCACATAATAGGTGTTTAATAAAGCTTGTTGATTGATTGGTTGATACCACCCCCCTTCCTTGATAAACATAGTACCATTTCTAAGTCTATCCTAAAGTACCACATCCTAGGAAAAAGGTCTCTTTACTTCTACTCCCCACTTATCCACATACATTCTCTCTCTCTCTTCCTTTTTCTGTCTGTCTCTATCTCTGTCTCTGTCCCCCTCCTCCCTCCCTTCTTTTCTTTCTCCCTCCTTCTCTCTCTCTCTCTCTCCCTTCTTCTTTCTCTGTCTCTCTCTCTGTCTCCCTGTCTCTGCTCTGTTTCTCTGTCTCTTCTTCTCTCTCTGTCTCTGTCTGTCTCTCATCTTGTTGCTGCCTCTACCCTACAAAGTCAAATGGATTTGGATGATTGGATTTGAGCTTCCATGAAGCCAAAAGGAGTTCCCCATGTAGCCAAGCTGCATGAAGAGTTAGTAGGTCTGACATAAGGAAAGGGAAAAACAAAGAGAGTGTCAATGGTCTTAGAGATTGTCATCCCATTTGGTCCTTTCCTGATCTGGAGTTCTCTCTTTTGTTGGTTGCAGAACATTAAGTGATTGACAGCCTCAGATGATGTCAAGCCCCCAAGCAGATTATCATCTATGAAGTAATATAGACTTATGGAGTAATACACAAAGAATGGTTGCCCAATGCCCTCACCACACACAGGCAGATGGGTCTTGTTGTCACACCTGTCTGTGAACTTGAGGCCGCAGAGACAAAAAGGAATTGGCATAAGAGTACTGGATCTGCAGTTAGACAATCTTCATCCAAAGGCCATTCAGACTCCTTAGTATCTCTGTGACCTTAGCTAAGTCATCACTTATCTCCCTGGGCCTCAGTTTCCTCACCTATAAAATGAAGAAGCTGAAGTAGGTGGTGTTTAAGGTCTCTACTAAGTCTAGGATCCAACTTGGAACACAGGAAAAGGACTCTACCTATTTCATTTGCTTTAAGGAAATCTCCTTTTGTCCCTTTAGCCAATGACAAGGTCTAAGGATTTTAGTACTTGTCAATCCCAATGTGATATATCAGTGTAGGGCAGTCAACCAAAGGATTCCAATCTTGAGCCATGTAGCATCCTGGTGTCCAGAAGGAGGGAGACGACAGCCTTTTTTTATGTTGCTCTGGTCAGACAACATCAAGAGTCCTGTATTAGATTCTGGGATGCTCAATTAGGAAGGACTTTGATTGGCTAGAGGTCTTCCAGAGAAGGGGTTTGAGGTCCTGATGTCTTAGGTTCAGAAGAAGGAAATGGGGATGTTAAACCTAGAGAAAAAGGGGGATGGATGGCTGCCTTAAAGTGTTTAAAGGGCTGTCATGTGGGAAAGAGATTAGACTTGTTCTATTTGTCCCCAGAGGGCAGAACCAGGCAAAACTAGGTGGAAACTGCAAAGAGACCAATTTAAGTTTGATGTAACTAAAATCTTCTCAACAAATAGAGCTGTCCAAACTGTCATGGGCAGCCTCGGGAAGGAGTAGGGTAACAATGCTATTATTAATAAATGTAATTGCTAGCATTTATCTTTATTTACATGGTTTTTTCCAATATCATCTAATTTTTTTAAATCTTCATAACAACCCTGGGAGACAGATGCTATTATTATCTCCATTTTACAAAAGAGGAAACTAAGACAGAGGTCAAGTTACTTATCCAGGGTAATAGAACTTGAAGTCAAATTTGAATTCAGGTCTTCCTAGTTCTAGGCCAGGTGCTCTATCTGTTGTGCTAACTAATGCCTCATAATAACAGCCAATAGAAGGGAGCACTCCAGATCAAGAAAGGACCAAATGGGATGGCAGTTCCTAAAACCACTGACATTCTCTGTTTTTCCCTCTCCTAAAGGAGCATGTACACTAGGCACTTTGGCAAATGTATGTAGTATTTTAAGGTTTACAAAGCATTTTTATATATGTTATTTCATTTGATCCTCATAATAATGCTAGAAGAAGGGTCAATAGAATTATTATCTCCACCTCACAGATGAGGAAATTGAGACTGAAAAAAGGCTAAGTAATTTGACCAGTCCCGCAGCAAGGAAGTATCTGAAATTGGATTCAAATTCTGCTCTTCCTGATTCCCAGTCTATCATTCTTACTTGGGTTCAATGAGTTACCCCTGACTGGAGGTCTTCAAACAAAAGCTGGATAACCATTTGTCAGGTGTGATTTAGACAAGATTCTTTTCATGTATAGAATGAATAGACAAGACGACCTCTTAGGGAGATCCCTTTCAACTTTGGGAGCTCGAGGTGATCCATACCAGATTGGTCTGCTTTTCCTGTAGCCACATCCAATCCTTGGCACCATTGTTCTTTCAGTCTTCAATCTGTGCTCCTTACCACTACCAACTCTTTAAGAAAGTTGGTTAGTAAGCCACTGGTCAATCCTCAACCCTTCTATTGAGTTGAGTCTAGTGCTAAAGACTCCAAGAATATTGATACCTTTCCAGAAAACAACTAAATCAAGACCTTCCATTCCTTTTTGTTTGTAGGCCAAAACATTGTCCAAGATGGTAACCTGAGTCTAAACTATCAATTCACAACTCAGATGGGTGAAGTCCAAAATCCCAGCTATTATAATCTTCTAAGGTCCCTCACCAAAGGATATTTCTTTAGAACATTTCTTCTTTCAAAAACTTGCTCTCAGAAGGCCAGTAATATATTGTTGAAAGAATATATAATATTCATTATAATTATCCATTTTGTTCAGTTATTTTTTCAGTTGTGTCCCTATTTTTTTTTTAAACCTTTACCTTCTCTATTAGAATCAATATTGTGTATTGGTTCCAAGGCAGAAGAGTGGTAAGGGGGTAGGACGAGCTAACATAATAAAAATGACCCAAATTAATTTACTTATTTAGTGCCATACCCATTGAACTACCAAAAAACTTCTTTACTGAATTAGAAAAAACCATAACTAAGTTCATTTGGAAGAACAAAAGATCAAGGATATCCAGGGAAATCATGAAAAAAAAATGCAAAGGAAGGAGGACTTACAGTCCCAGATCTCAAACTATACTATAAAGCCGTGGTTATCAAAACAATTTGGTACTGGCTAAGAGACAGAATGGAGGATCAGTGGAATAGACTTGGCGTAAATGATCTCAGCAAGACAGTTTATGACAAACCCAAAGACCCCAGCTTTTGGGACAAAAATCCATTATTTGATAAAAACTGCTGGGAAAATTGGAAGACAGTGTGGGAGAGATTAGGTTTGGATCAACACCTCACACCCTACACCAAGATAAATTCAGAATGGGTAAATGACTTGAACATAAAGAAGGAAACTATAAGTAAATTAGGTGAGCACAGAATAGTATACATGTCAGACCTTTGGGAAGGGAAAGATTTTAAAATCAAGCAAGACTTAGAAAGAGTCACAAAATGTAAAATAAATAATTTTAACTACATCAAATTAAAAAGTTTTTGTACAAACAAAACCAATGTAACTAAAATCAGAAGGGTAGCAACAAATTGGGAAACAATCTTCATAAAAACCTCTGACAAAGGTTTAATTACTCAAATTTACAAAGAGCTAAATCAATTGTACAAAAAATCAAGCCATTCTCCAATTGATAGATGGGCAAGGGACATGAATAGGCAGTTCTCAGCCAAAGAAATCAAAACTATTAATAAGCACATGAAGAAGTGTTCTAAATCTCTTATAATCAGAGAGATGCAAATCAAAACAACTCTGAGGTATCACCTCACACCTAGCAGATTGGCTAACATAACAGTTATGGAAAGTAATGAAAGCTGGAGGGGATGTGGCAAAGTAGGGACATTAATGCATTGCTGGTGGAGTTGTGAATTGATCCAACCATTCTGGAGGGCAATTTGGAACTATATCCAAAGGGCGATAAAAAAGACTGTCTGCCCTTTGATCCAGCCATAGCACTGCTGGGTTTGTACCCCAAAGAGATAATAAGGAAAAAGACTTGTACAAAAATATTCATAGCCGCACTCTTTGTGGTGGCCAAAAATTGGAAAATGAGGGGATGCCCTTCAATTGGGGAATGGCTGAACAAATTGTGGTATATGTTGGTGATGGAATACTATTGTGCTCAAAGGAATAATAAAGTGGAGGAATTCCATAGAGACTGGAACAACCTCCAGGAAGTGATGCAGAGCGAAAGGAGCAGAACCAGGAAAACATTGTACACAGAGACTGATACACTGTGGTACAATCGAAGGTAATTTACTTCTCCATTAGTGGCAATGCAATGTCCCTGAACAATCTGCAGGGATCTAAAAAACACTATCCACAAGCAGAGGATAAACTGTGGGAGTAAAAACACCGATTAAAAGCAACTGCTTGAATATAGGGGTTGAGGGGATATGACTGAGGAGAGACTCTAAATGAACACTCTAATGCAAATACCAACAACATGGAAATGGGTCTGAATCAAGAACACATGTGATACCCAGTGGAATCGCGCGTGGGCTATGGGAGAGGTGGTGGGAGGGGGGAGGGAAGAAAACAAAATGATCTTTGTTTCCAATGAATAGTGTTTGGAAATGACCAAATAAAAATAAAAAAGGAAAAAAAAAGAAAAGTGGTAAGGGCTAAGCAATGGGGTTTAAGTGACTTGCCCAGGGTCATATAGTTAGGAAGTAACTGAGATCAGATTTGAACCCAGGATATCCTGTCGCTAAGCCTGGCTCTCAATCTACTCTCTGCCCGCATTTGGGGTTTTCTTGGCAGAGATACTGGAATAGTTTGCCATCTTCTTCAGTTCATTTTATGGATGAAGAAACAGAGGTAAACAAGTTCAAGTGACTTTCCCAGAATCGGAAAGCTACTGTATCTGAGGCCAGATTTGAACTCATAGAGAAGAATCTTCCTGACTCCAGGTCCAGCACTCTCTCCACTCTACCACCTAGCTGCCCATATTTATCCATACCATATCATTGTAGAACTAGGAGGGATCTTAGTGACCATATACTTGAATCCCCTCATTTAACAAATGAGAAAACAGAGACCCAGAGGGCTTCAATTATTTGCCCTGGATTACATTGTTAATAAGAGTCGGAAGCAGAATCAGACTCCAAGTCCAACACTCTATCCCTTATACTATTCTTCTCATGGCCAGAACAGAATTGTGTTTGGAGCAAAAAAGAAAAAATTTAATCCACTATATTTGGATATTCTGAGATCCTTCTTACCAATTCTGGACCCAGCATGAAATGCCACAGAGCTACTCAGGCTTAACTCTTAGGATAATACTAAGTCCTGTCTGCAAGCTGGGATTTGGGGAAGAGAGCTGTCTTCTCTTTTGTTAGCCAGTTTGGTTGACTTGCTATGATAACACCAAGTGTTAGTGATACAAACAGCTTGATTCCTGGCCCTAATACTGTGTCATCCTCCCAAGACCAGATGATCCGCTTTTCTCGGGAGATAGGAAGCAAGGAATATCTTCTGTTTCTCATTTGAAAAGAGCCGAGAGACTGTGGGTGAATGTTGTCAATGTTTATGTTGCCTTAGTGCTTGCTGGGCTCTCCTTTAATTAAGATCATATCTTTTCTTCTCCTTAGGATGGGATAGAGGCTGATGGGCATTAACAGCTTCCAGACTCTGACCAAAGAAGTTCCTGCATGTGTCATCACTGTCAACAAAGGACAAAATCCCAAAGACAAAAGAGAGGGGAAAAATTAATCTTTTTTTTTTTTTTTGTGGCTAAATCGCCCAAAATGCAGGCAGAAGAGTTCCATAAAGGTTTAGCTTTCAATAACACGTAGGGGAAACAAAGCTGATTCCTCCTCTGGCCATGCCCTCTGACCCCAGAGTCTCGGATGTCATCACTTAGAAGGCCTCTAGTCACTGAAGGCTTCTATAGAGGGTTTACTCAGGGCTTTCAGGGTTTTCCTTAGGGGCGGTTTGAGTAAGGCTAAAAAAAAGGGGGAATTTTAGTACAGCCTCAGATTTTAAATGGCAGGGGGAGTTTACTGATTAATATTCATGAATAGGGGATAGTCTTGGGGGTTTTTTTTGTGGCTGGCGTAGTTTCTCATGCAAGGTGGGTTTGGAGGGAGGAATACATTAAGAAAAATTGTCCTCCTGCCTCAGCTACCACCACCTTTAGAAAGACAGAAAGATAGGAGCCAGGGCAGGGCTGGAATTGTAAATATTTAACAGGGAGAACTCTCTTTCCTTTCTGTCTGTTCACCCCCCTCCCCTTCTGTATATATTAAACTCATTCTTTCCATTTAACAAGGGAGACTGTGTTTCCTTCAGCCTCCACTCAATTTGAGCCTTGGACCTGCGTCCATAGTCACAGAAATGTCCATAAATCCCTTCAGTCACTAACACAATTGATTGTATTTCTTTGTTTACTTTTTAAAGTCACCACTAGCCCAATCCTGAAGCTGGGAAATGTTCCTTTCATGTGTAGGGATGATTCTGTCCAATACACAAGTAAAACAGACTGGAATTGGGAATTGGGGAGAAAAGGATAAGAAAATAAATTTAATTACCATTAATCTGCAAAAGGTATCCCTTTTCTTCTTTCGCATGGGAAATCTATGAAGTTAGAGATTCTGGAAGCATCAATGTAGATGTGCCCTTTTCCATACATATGACAGTTTCTTCCACTTCGTAGCTACTTTTGTGAACAGCTACGGTCACCAAAAGCCCAACCAAACCCATCACCTCATGTTCAACTCTCTGGCCATGAGTTCCCCCAGTCTTAGTTGGTCTGGTTCTTGCAGGAAAGCACAATCCATTACCAACTCAGACTCAAAATCTTTTTTATTTGATTAGTACCTCTTGCAGCTTAGGGTCCACTTGAAGAAATGAGGTACCTCCAAAAAAATGATGAGGCATCAGAGCAGAGTATCTACCTATCTTAGAAGCCAAGCTACCTGAGAGAGTGAGAGAGTGCCTTCATTCTGCATTCATGTCTAGGAATATATATTCTCTAATGTATGCCTTCTCTGATTTGGCTAAATGGGTTCCTTTGCTTAAAAAAAAAATTCCTGTGGTTACTGGCGGTTCATTCTGAGAGTAAGACTATTTTCAAAACCTTCATTTCATTTTCTCTGTTGTCATAAATCTTCATCTTTGATGGAAGGAGATTCATCACCATGTGAACATGGGCACCAAGACACCTCTACAGACAGGAACCCAAATGGAAATGTACACCCTTACTTCTGGAAATAGCACCTCTCATCAAGCAGTGCAGAGAATGGGGCTAAAGAGAATGATTCTGGCAATGGAAAATCCTGTCTGATGCCAGCTGAGATAGATCAGAGGGATGAAGATTTTTCCCAATCAGAAATATTAACTTAGCACCAAACTTTTTCCCAAGAAGAAAAACCTCCATGCCTGCTGAAGTGTCATTCTTCTTGCACATTTGCCACTGTCAAATGATTTTGCTATTAACCATTTTGGGGGGAAAACCTTTACCTTCAGTCTTAGAATCAATATTATGTTTTGGTTCTAAGGCAGAAGGGTGGTAAGGACTAGACATTGGGAGTTAAGTGACTTGTTCAGGATCACACAGCCAGAAAGTGTTTAAGGTTAGATTTGAACCTGTCTTTGGGCCTGGCTCTCTAACCACTGAGCAACCTAGATGCCTGCTATTAACTACTTTCCATCCTGATGATCTCCTCTACTTGTCTCATAGGGTTCCATGTGAAAGGGCAGATTAAGACAACTTTTATTTCAGTCCAACTTCTTCTAAAGGAAATTAAATGATTGGGGTCTGTGGGAAAGGCTCCAAGATCTGGAATAGCCTCAGAGCCTTTGAGAAGAAGGTTTCTTATATCTCCATCACATACATTCTTCTTATTCTCCTGGAATATGAGAAGTACCTATTCTAGACAGTCACACTGACATAGGAGATTACCATCTTATGGTTAGAGTGAAGGATCTTGGCCATTGAGTCTTTCTGTCTGACCTCAGGCAGATCATTAACCTTCTCCTTGTCTCTGTTTCCCCAAAATTAAAATGAAAATCTCTGATTTGTTAGCAATTGCTGCAAAAGGAGCTCCTTATGAATGAATGAATGAATCCTTTATTAAGCACTTACTATGTACAAAGCCCTGTACTAAGCACCTATAACCCAGAAAAAAACAGGCAAGCCCTTTGCTCAAGGAGCTTGCATTCTATGTGGAGGCAGCATAAAAGGTTTCAGCTGTAAGTCCTATAAAAAAGTTCCTTAGCTCTTTAGAATGCCTTGGCAAAACCAAGAGTAATGCCTCTTGGATGTCATTTCCACTGATAAAATGACATCTGTTTCTGTTATTGACCCATTTGGCAATGCCAAGGACTTCAGTGGCAAGACCTTTCTTTCCTGGGGTTTCAGTAGCTGTGATGATAGCATCTGCAGGAATAATGGTGAGGCTCTATAGGGGTTGCTTCCCAAGAGAACATCTAAGTATACTAAGCTAGAAACATGGCTATTTCTAAAAGCTCTGGGGTTCAGGATCCTGTGCTATCTCTAACAAGATCTGATGCCATATGCTGCTCAAGGTGGGTAGCAGTAGTCTGATTTGCCAACCATGTACTGCCTCATATCTCCTTCTCAGGATGCCTTGCAAAGCATAGCAGGTAAATGACAGTTGGTCAGAATGGTTAGCCTCTTCTCCACCAGAGTTGCTTCTTTGGATGATGGTTGAGTGTTGAACTTAGAAGCAAGGCCCATAGTCTGGAAGATGTTACCACTTCTTAAGCTCCTGTCCCTATCTGCCTATTAGTGGCAGTTGACCAGCAATTTTCACTGGTTGAAATGAGGAAGGTAAGCTCTCTCTCTTTCCACAATAATTTCTTCCCTCAATGATGGCTCTGAGGGCTAGGCTGGGAGCAGGTCTGTGGTCTGGGGGGCTGGGAGGAAAGGTCAGGAGGACCATTGTTTCCAAGGCTCGTGGGTCAAGGTGGTGGTTTGACTTGCCTGGCTCCTGCTGCTTCCTGTTTCTCCCTCAGGGTACTTTCCTGCTTCAGCTAGGATGACTTGCCCACCTAATATCTAGAAATGTTAAAAATCACAGAAGCTTGTAATATTTATTGGGAAAATTGGGTGGGATTGAAGAACAGAGGATACTGAAGGTTTTATAACAGGGAATGGAGCAGTTGAAGGAAGAGAGGAAATATGGCTGCCAGGGAGGTAAAGGGAGTGAGATGCTCCCTGCCAAGAGGCTATTTGTAAAAAATGGGGTTCCTGAGAAATGGGCCACTTATGATAGCCTGAGGGGATGTATTCCCTATGGATTGATGTTGAAGATACCCCAGAGCAAATAAGCATGGACCCTCCTGAGGGACAAGCCTACACCTCAGACCAAGGTCGTCCATCAGGGGTCCAATAAGGACAGTTTATAGTTGAATGGCTGTCCTCAGGTTCAGCTCCCTCTATGTCCTTGAAATGTTAGTTCTCTTATCTGACTGTGATATTCAAAAGAGATAAATTTTAATAACAAGTTCGGATTGGGGAGGTATCAAGGAAGAGGGAAGAGGGATTTCCCTAGATGAGGTTTGAGTCTCTGTCAGCTTTTTAGCTGAGGCCAGGCCTCACAGGCTGGTGGAGGGTTTCTTTTATTCCTTCCTGTCTATGCTAATCTGTGCTAGTTGTCTTAAATCCAAAGTCTTAGCAGAAGAAAGCAAGAGGGAGACAAGTTCTGACTTTCAGAGCTGGTTGGGCCTGTCTCTTCAGGCTGACACCCCTAAAGACCAGCCTTACAGTCCAAACTGCTTCTCTTAAGTCCTTTTGTCCAATGAACATGATCACAGGGATCCAGGTAGGGCACACAATTGGGAAATTCAGGAATAGAGCCACTTCTATCCAGATACAGGGAGAAAGGCTCCTTTCAGTTCCAGGGTCAGAAAGGAAGTGCTAGTCACAAGACCAACTGCCATTCCCAGTTGCCCCTTCCCTCAGCAACTGTCAGTCTTGTCAATATCTTCTCTCTAACACTCCCACTGCAGTTGGTTCCAACTCAGTGGCAGAAAGTCCAGAACTTGCTTTAGTTTTCCTTTCCACAAGCTCAGAGATAAAAAAGGACCACAGAAGCCATCTACTGTAGTCCACATCATACTTGAACAAAAGTCCCCTCTATGATTTAACCAATAGATGTTTATCCAACCTTTATTAGAAGACCTCTGATGAAGAAGAACCCACTCCCTCTTTGAGGGGGCATATTCCACTTCAGCAGCGTGGTCCATAGACCCTTGCAACTCCCTTTTAGGGAATCTGTAAGGTCAAAACTGTTTTCATAATAATATTAAGAAGTTATTGGCCTATCAAAATATTCTTCCTTTTTCCAACTACATATCTGTGTGAGGTCTCATTTTCTTCATTTATGTCAACCAAAACAGATTGAATGCAAAAGCAGATGTGAGAATTCAGACAAATCTTAAATAGATTTGCAAAAGTATGTAGAACAATTGCATTCTTCCCACTAATTTTTTTGGCTTAGAAAAGGTATAATAGGCTTATTATTTTTAAATCAACTAACAAATACTTTTTAAATTCATCAGTTTCAATTTTTAATACGATAACTCTAATCCATAAACAAAAGCTCTTTGAGGTTCTTAACTTTTTTTAAATCTTTATCTTCTTTCTTAGAATCAATACTAAGTCTGGTTCCAAAGCAGAAGAGTGGTAAGGGCTACACAATTGAAGTTAAATGATTTGCTCAGGGTCACACAGCTGGGAAGTGTCTGAAGCCAAAAATGAACCCCGGATCTCCTATCTCCAGGCCTGATGCTTTATCAATTGAGCAACTTAGTTGCCCCTCTCAATAACTTTTAAGAGTATAAAGTGGTCCTGAGATCCAGGTTTTTTTTTTAAATTTTAATAACAAATTTCCACATAAGTTTTCTGAAGTTATATAATCCAAATTGTCTCCTTTCCTTCTTCCTTCCCCCTTCCCAGAATTAACAAGTAATTCAATCAGGGTTATACATGTATCATCATGCAAAACATGTTTCCATATTATTCATTTTTGTAAGTGAATAATCTTATAAAACAAAAACCTTAAAAACATATATCAAAAAAAGTGAAAAATCATATGATTTCATCTGTATTTCTACTCCAACAGTTCTTTCTCTGGAGGTGGATAGAATTATTTTTCATAAGTCCTTCAGAATTGTCTTAGATCATTGTATTGCTGTCAATAGCAAAGTCTATCACATTTGATCATTCCATAATATTGTTGTTATTGTGTAGTGTTTTCCTGGTTCTATTTATTTCACTCTGCATCAGTTCATGTAGGTCTTTCCAGCTCTTTCTGAAATCATCCTGCTCATCATTCCTTACAGCACAATAGTATTCCATCACCATCATATACTACAGTTTGTTCAGTCATTCCCCAATTGAGGGACATCCCTTTAGTTTCTAATTCTTTGCCACCACAAAGAGAGAAGCTATAAATGTTTTTGTACAAACAGGTCCTTTCTCATTTTTTTTTTATGAGATCCAAAATTTTGAGAACCTCTGCCCTTTGGTATATCTCTGAAGAGGAATCTTTTCTTTACATCATACTTCTAAATGTGCTTCTTTGTAATGTCTAGCTCTGCCCCTCTAGGGTCAAGCAGAAGTCTTGTTTCTTACAAATCGCCTTACAAATGAAAGTTCTTCAATTATTTGCTCTCATGTTCCCCTTCAATCATCTTTTCTCTAAACAAAATCCCTTTTTTTCCATCAATCAGTCCTCATGTGTTCATACTCTTGAGGTCTTTGCCCGGCCTAATATTCCTATCTGGAGGTTCTCCAGTTTATCAATGGTCATTCTACCCTATGGCTCCTGGAACTGAATAAAATGATCAAATTGTGATCTAACAAGGGCAAAGTACAGTGGGACTAACTAATGAAATAATAATGAGTTCATTATCACACTGTAGACTCATTGGGTATAAATACAACTAAATCACCAGATCTTTTTCAAACAAACTAATACTTGGGCCTATCTCATCATAAGCTTATATACTTTATTTTTAAACCTAATTATAAAACTTTACATTTATTGCTATTAAAATTAATATTATTAGATTTGACCCAAAATTCTAAGCCTATCAAGGTTGTTATTTTTTCATGATACTACCATCTACAATGTTAACTATACCTGCAAATTTGATAAACATGCTATTTATACTTTTATACAAGTAATTAATAAAAATTAGAAGACAGCGTAAGACCAAGTACAGAGCACAGATCCCTGAGCCATTCTGCCAGAAACTTCCTTTCCAAGTTAACAGATTATTAATAACTATTGTATGTATTTCCTCCCAATTTAAATGTAAGTATTTAATTTCAATTTAATTAAGTACAATTAATTCAATTTAATTCAGTACAATTCTAATTGTATCCCCTTTATAAAATGTGTATCTATCCCTCCCTCCATTCATTCCTTCTTTCCTTTCTTCATACTCCTTGGATTTGGTCATTCAACTAATTAGGAGATAGCTAGGTGGCACAGTGGATAAGAGAGCTGGGTCTGAAGTCAAGAAAGAAGAGTTCAAATCCAGTATAAGACATTTACCATGTGACAGTGGGCAAGTCACTTAATCTCTGTTTACCTCAGTTTTCTCAACTGTAAAAATGGGATAATAACACTTCCTTTGCAGGGTTGTTGTGAGAATCAAATGAGATATTCATAAAGCACTTAGTATAATGCCTGTCATGTAGCAGGACTCATATAAATGCTTATTCCTTTCCATTATGAACTCGCCAAATCATATTGTTGAATATTCTATGTCTCTCCATATTTCCCATAAGAATAGTCCAATATCCCATGGAGGCAGCTAAGCAGCTCAGTAGACAGTGTAAGGGCCTATTGGGAAGACCCAAATGCAAATCTAGCCTCAGACACTTCCTAGCTGTGTGACCCTGGACAAGTCAATTAATCTTTGATTCTCTGACAAAAGGATTCACTAGATCCCCATGAAATGGTAGAACATTCTAGTATCCTTGTCAAGAAAATCCCAAGAACAGTCCATGGAGTCATGAAGAGATAGGCAGGAATGAACAACAAAGTTCAATGGCTAATGCTTTGCTAAAAGTGAACAATAGCATTTCCCAGATTCACAGTCTAATCCTGTCAAAATGGAAATAAGATTATTCTGGCAGGACTAATGATAAAGACACCATTTAGATTCTTTAACATTAATGCTTCTTTTTCTCAATGTTCATTAATGACCAATGATGACTCTAGAAAATAGTAATGAGGAATACTACTAAACTCCTGACAGAAAGGTGATGGACTCAGGATATAGAACGAAACATACATTTTTGCAATTTTGGCTGTGGTCAATATGGGAATTTGTTTTGCTTGACTATGTTTATTTGTTACAAGAGTTTTGTTTTTTTCAGAGGGGAAAGAGAGAGAGAGAGAGAGAGAGAATGCTTGATAATTGAAAAAATTAGTTAAGAATAAAAAGTAAAAATCTATACTGATTTGTAAATTCTTTGTGATTATACCGGTCTCTCCATTTTCCATCATGAGAATTGTTTCTCTTTATGTCTTTGGAATTTAATTCTTAGACTGTCAGCTTTAGAATTTTATTCCATGTTTTATCCATTCTTTCTCAGAACCCTTTGAAATCTACCCTCCAAAAATCTAGGTACGTCAGCCCAACTTCTCACTCTTCTACCACAAATTCCACAATTTTCCAAAGTTCTCATCTCTACTTCAGCAACTGGTTCTTCCTTGTTGATCAGAATCAATTCCAGGAAAGCTCATTGATTCTTCTGCCTTTTGAAGAGGAAAAAAAAAATATCATTAAGACACATGCCAAGAATTTATTAGCCGTGCCACTTTTGGTTGAGAAGTGTTCCAGCAGATGTCTAGAAGATTGAGATCCCATTCAATACTGCCTCATGCCCCTATATGACCCATTTCCTCAACATGTTCAGATAGTCTGTAACCTACTCTGGTGATAATATAATTTTTTTCTGCTTCAATTTTCCTTCCCCCAAATATTTTCTACTATACTTCTCCATAGTTTCTGGATTCCTGATATTCATATATCTTAAAATATACAAGGGATTTAATTTCCCATGTCACTTGGGAATTATGCATGTTTGAAGTGTGGTCAGGTCCCAAGTTACAACAATAGTAATTATAGTGTTCTCTACAATGCAGAAGGTCTAAGAAAGGACCAACATTGAAAAGAGGAGCTATGGTTGAGTGGCAGAGAGAGTCAGAGATGGTAGTCATGGTAGCCTGAACTTTGTGATCCCATGTGGGCCATGATGATAAGATGAGAGCTTCCAGCATTTTCTATCCTGTCCATAGGACTCCTAGGAAAGATTCCAAGAAGCTAACAATGCCGCCTGCTAAATATACCCCTTGGACCATGAATGCAAGGTTGTTATGGTCTTAGAATTAGCAGGATGGAAGGAAAATTATATTAAAACTTCCCTAAAAAGTGTAGGAGATTTGCTACCCACTAGGTATGGTCACCAAGAATGTTTGACTATGAGTCACTTTTTTTGTTAGTTACATTATTTCATGTTCAATAAAATTTGACTTTTTTTAGACATGTCACTTTTTAGCAATCAAGTGGGAGTTTACTCATGGTTTGAAAAGTTATCACCCCTTCCCCTTTCTGTCATCTCTGTTCTGCAAGCAGTCCTTCTCTGCTTTGCCTCTCACCCTGAGAATGTGAGCCTGCACCAAGTTCATCTTTACCCCTGCCCTTATATGGAGCAGTTCTCTTTTTGTGAGTCCAAGATTATTTGCAATGGTGTCAAACCCATCAGAGAGATGAGATGAGAACCTCAGCATATTAGGATCAACTTCAATGGTCTCACTGGTCTCCAGATGAAGCTTCCAAGTCAGCACCATCCCAAAGATGCTCCCCTTGGATAAGTCTCCAATTTTCTACATATTGACATAGAAGCCAAGTTCATCAGTATTGGGGCTGTTGCTATGAGAATGGCTGGCTCTGAGGCTGGGATCAGGATTGTATTTGGGAGTCTGATCACTGGTTATACCAGGAACTCCTCCCTGAAGAATCAGCTCATCTATGCTAAATTGGGATTTGCTCTGTCTGACACCATGTGCCTCTTTTGTTTTCTTTAACCTCTTTGCTGAGTGAAGGGGTCATTTCTTCTTTCCATTCTTCTTCTTCCTCTTCTTCCTCTTTCTGGTCCTTTTGTGTGCACTTCTGGCTCCATTTCCCTCACCAGTTCAAAGGAAAACTATCAGCTCAGGATCTGATGGAAAAGAGACAAATATGGTATTGATAAGCTGAAGAAAAGATATGACAAAATAACCATGCCAATTTTGGTAATAGCCAAGAGGAATCTTACATATACCTTGCTACTCTGCCTCCTACCTTTATGTAGTCTGTCGGTTCATTTTTTTTTCATAAGGATACCTTTCTAGAACTATATTACTGGCCTGGGTCTCATCCTACGAAGTCTCAGTGACAAAAGAGGTCAACTTACTACTTTGTTTTAGAAGACCTAACCCACCTTATGTGTTCCCCTCGGCATGGATATCTGTCTATAAACATCTAAGGCCATAGATTTTACTGCAGATTCCTTTCTTGGATTTTTATCATCTATGGTAATTTCTGGGCACTTATATGAAAGTCTTCTTCCTACCTTATAACTACTATCTCTAGAATTTGGTAGATAGAATTAGATGGTTTCTCTCTCTTCTTTTTCAATTTAAAACTTTTGTTTTTATTGCATCTTCAAGAGTCCAGCCAAATAAATTTCTATTCTTTAAATTTTAAAATACTTGTGTTGATATTTTTAGTTTTTATATCACTTTTTTACTTCCTACTACATCTCTTTTCTCTCATCCACTCAGAGAGCCATCCCTTAAAACAGAATAAAAAAGAAATAAGAAGGCATTTCAGAAAACTAACCAGCTCATTAACCAAATCCAAAAGTATATACTGTGTTCTACCTCGTAAGTTCCCTATCTCTGCAAAAAAAAAAAGGAGGGGGGAACATGTATACTCATATCTATTCTTTAAGATTGAATTAGGTAATTATAATTAGATAGCATTCAATTTTTTGTTACTTTTCTTTCTTTTTAAATTGCTGTAGTCATGTATATTGTTGTCTTGGTTTTCCTCATTTTATTTTCCATCAGTTTATGAGTCTTCTCATGCCTCCCTGTATTATTCACAACCATCATTTCTAATGGAACAGTAATATTCCATTATATCTATGTATCACAACATGTTAGGTATTCCATAATAGATAGACATTGACTTTGCTTTCAGTTTTTTGCTACTAGAAAAAAATGTAAATAAATGTATTCCTTCCAGATCTTGGTAAGTATACTGTATCCCTGGCCAGGAGCTTGTCATTTCTATTTTATGTCATGATCCAGAAATCCAGGTCTGTTCTCAAGAAGTTTAAAACCTAATAGAGAACATGCCCATATACAAATAAGGATGATACAAGATAGAAAATGATAAAGTCAAAAGAGAGATCCAGAGAAAAATGATATAAAATAATTTAAGATAAAAAAGAGTGTTTTTAGCTAGGGAGAAGTTCTGAGAAGGCTTCAGAAAGGATATATCATCTGCTCTAAATATTGAAAAAGAAAAAGATTTCAATTCAATTAAGTTGTAGGAAATGATCTTTAAAAATGGAAGATGTATCAAGAAATAGATCATAAATAGTTCAGTTCAGCTAGAAATATGGAATGATTTTCATGTCCCTCATATTTTGTCTGAAGGGGAGAAGTGTGGCTTGAACCTATCTTCCTAACTCTGTTTTATTCTAAGGAGTTTGCATTTTATCTTGTAGGCAACTGGAACTGAGCCTTGGTGGATAGAGAACTGGATTTGGAGTCAGGAAGGTCTCAAATCCTGCCTCAGATACTTAGTAATTATGTCACCTAAGGGTGTCACTTATTCTCTCTGAACCTCAGTTTCTTAATCTGTAAAGTGGAAATAATAATACCACCTACTTCATAGAGTTTTTGTGAAGATCTGATGAGGCATGTATACAAAGTGTGTTACAAAATAGAATCTGTAGTCCTGTGATTTGACAATTAAAATGTTATATGATGTCCTTGGAGAGAACAGTTTTACTGAATGTCAGAATTAGAAACAAATGGTCATCCAGTCTTTGCTTGAAGACCTTCCGTGAGGGAGAAACTCAATACCTTTTGAAGCAGTCCATTCCACTTTCAGATAGCTTTGCTTTCTTGGCATTAAGCCTAAATTTGCCTCTTAGTTCCCAGTCCTTCTCCTTGGCATCAGACTTCAGGGTTAATTCCTCTTTGATAAGACACTTTATCTATCAAGTCTCCTAAATATTTTCTTCTCCAGGCTAAACCTCTACATTCCCTTCTCTTGATCCTTAGATCACATTATCTAAAATCCTCTGAATGGCCTCTAGTAATCAGTGTTCTTCTGAAAATGTATCTCTCAAAACTAAATACTTTATTATAGTTTGAACAGGATAAAAGGCCAAGAGATTCTCTCCTCCCTAGTTTTCAATACCATGCCTCTCTTAATGGAACCAAAGATCTCATTAACTTTTTGACTGCTTTACCATACTGCTGACTCATATTGAGCTTGAAGTCCACTAAAATCCCCAGATTGTATCATTAGCCAAGAGGAACAAAATGGAATTTCTATGAGGCATTTGGTACAGGTAGAATCTTTTACCTTGGTTCTAAGAGATTTATCTGTTTGAAGATGGACGAGAACTTGGAGATTATTTAGTCCAACCCCTTCATTTTATATGTAAGGAACAGGGTTCCCTAGATGCTAAGTGGCATGGTCAAAATCAAATTCAGATTGCAAAGAGTTGAGCAGTGATTTGGAAGTGGAGACACCAAGTCTGAGTAACTATTGAACTTTTATAGTATAGTAAATAGGGAGAAATCCCATAGAATGATAGTTTGATGGGTAGTAGGGTTATGGGGAAATTTTTAGGTCTGAGGAAAACTCAATATGTTCACAGGCAGAGAGGAAGGAGCCAATAAAAAGGAGAGATTGAAAAGGAGAGAAAAGATTTAGAAGAAATGATCAACAGAATATAACACATATACCCAGGTTAGCAGTGACTTGGTACCCAGTCACTGAGGCTGGGGAATGTGCCTAAAGGACACACTACTGGGAAAGGATAGTTGAGGAAGGAGGTTTTCAATGGAATATGTCTTTAATAATGGGTTACTGTGCTCTGGGTGGATTGGAGTTTTAAGGTTAAAGAATAATGGTGACCAAAGCATGGTATTTACCTTAGACTATAGGTGTGTGGAAACAACCAAGAACCTTTTCACTTTTACCTGGGAAACTTTAGGAACATATTGAATCTGAGTTAACTTTACAACAGGGGGAGCAACAACTAGAGTGGAGGTGAGTCAAAATCACGGACACCACAAATTAACAGGACAAAATCACAAACCTACAATAGTATAAGTTCCTGGTCAAGCCAAGTAGCTCCTAAACCAAGCTAATATGGCAAGTAGGCAAATGGATATTCCAGATTCTACCAAAATGTTCTTTACTTTATTCTTAGGGATTTGGAGATGAAATGAGGCAGCTAAAAATTGGATAAGCTTATAGTTGCACAAGTAGGTGAATGTCAGTTAATGCTGACTCTCAACTCAATAGGCTAAAGTAAAAAAAAAATTAAATTCTAGATTTGGAGTAGGAGGTCCTGGATCAAATGCTACACCTGCCATTTATAACTTTTTTTTTTTATCCTTACCTTCTATCATAGAATCAATTCTATATGTCGGTTCTAAAGCAGAAAAGTGGTAAGGGCAAGGCAATGAGGGTTAAGTGACTTGTTCAGAGTCAGACAGGAAGTGCCTGAGGCCAGATTTGAACCTAGGACTGCCTAGCCACCAGACCTGCCTCTCTATACATTGAGTCACTTACAACTTCTGTGATCTTTAGCAAGTCATGTAATCTTTTTTTTTCTGTGTCTCAATTTACTCTTTAAACATTTTTTAAAATTAAATTTCTTGTTACATTAAAATTCCACCAATTTACTCTCATATAAAATTAGAGGAATTGTATTAGATGGCCTGTAAGGTCTCTTCTAGGTCTAAATCCTCCAAATCTATTATCTTATTTCACCATGTTCTAATACATCACTTAAATATTTATTCTTATTTGACATGAAGCCTAAGCAATTATGGAACAAATGGAGGAGAATAGAAGGATTTCTCTACTGGAATAAGTTCTGAGATAGAATATGATTGTATAAATTTATACATATACACCTTTTGACCAATGTAGCATATATATGGCATAAAACCCCAACTTCCCGCCCCTTTTCTCTCTCTTGGTTGTCTCATTCATTCAACCTATTCTTAAGCAGAGGGGTTCTTAGATTGGGAGATAAGGTCCTCAGAGGAGATAGCCTTCTACAATTTTCTCTCAGGGTTCTAGGAGTAAGTCTGGTGTGGAGAATATACTCTATAACCATAAATTGCAGTTCCTGAATTGTTTCTTTCTGGCTGTTTACATTATTTTTCTCTTTGACCTGAGAGCTCTGGGATTTGGCTATAATATTCCTGTGAGCTTTCATTTTGGAATTTCTTTCAGGAAGTGATCGTTGGAGTCTTTCAATTTCTATTTTACTTTCTGGTTCTAGGATATCAGGGCAGTCTTCCTTATTAATTTCTTGAAATATGATATCTAAATTCTTCTTATGATGATGAGGGCTTTCAAGTAGTCCAATAATTCTTAAATTATCTCTCATCTACTTTTTGTCAGTTGTTTCTCCAAAGATATTTCACATTTTATTCTATTTGTTCCATTATTTCAGTTTTGTTTTATTGTTTCTTAATGTCTAATGTATAATTAACCTTATTGCCAATTCTCATTTTTAATAAATTATTTTCTTCAGTGAGCTTTTGTGACTCTTTTCCCATTGTCCAATTCTGCTTTTGAAGGAGTTCTCTTCGGTGGATTTTTGTGCCTCTTTTACCATTTAGTCTATTATGATTTTATTTAACCCTTACCTTCCATCTTCGAATCAATACTGTGTATTGGTTTTAAGGCAGAAGAGTGGTAAGGGCTAGGCAGTGGGGGTTAAGTGACTTGCCCAGAGTCATATAGATAGGAAATATCTGAGGTCAGATTTGAACCCAGGACCTCCTATCTCTGGGACTGGCTCTCAATTCACTGAGCTGCCCCCTTTCCTGATTTTTATGGTGTTATTTTATTCACTACTTTTTGTGACTCTTTTACCAGCATATGGGCTTAACCAGGTTGATGGTAAATGTTAAGCCCCAAATCCATCAGTAAGAGAGATGTCTACCTCAAGCATGTGAAGATTCCCCTGAATGGGCAGATGAGTACTTAAAGCTTGGTCAGATATTGAAGATGCCAAAATAATCTAATTCATTCTGGACCATCCCTGGATATCCTGATTTTTGTCTTGTCCCTGGATTTCAGTGACTTTAGAAGAGAGAGCAAGGCTGATGACTTTAAGAAATTCTGCCTCACTTAAGTATAATTCATCCAATAATCAAGACATCATCCCATAATATCTTTGATCATCTTCAAAAACAAAGGACAAACAATAACTGCCCCTAAAGAAATCAAACAGGTGAGTTTTAATCTGTATCATTGGAGGGAGTCCAAACATTAGTGAAGTCATAGATCAATTACAGAATTTGCAAATATGTGGTACTAAACATTTCAAAGGCATAGTTTGTTTAGGACAGCACAATTTATTTCACTCAAGTGAGATTCTTAAGATACATGGGGGGGGAGGGAGGCAGCTGGGTGGCTCCGTGGATTGAGAGCCAGGCCTAGAGAAGGAGGTCCTAGGTTCAAATTTGACCTTAGGCACTTCCTAGCTGTGTGACCCTGGATAAGTCATTTGATCCCCATTGGAACCAATACATAGTATTGATTCCAAAACAGAACCAAGATGAAAGGTAAGGGTTTAAAAAAAAAAGACACATGTGCATGAAACTGATCATTTGTAAACACAGAAATTCTGACTTGCCTATTTATATTCAGGTTTAAGAGACAAATCTGTAAACTGCTATTTGAGGACATTGATAAATCGTCTCTTCCATTCTCATGCCATTAGTACCCCTTGTTTTCTTAGAGAAGTACTGTAAGGATGAGAAGCAACTGTGTCTATTGATCATTCAGCAACACTAACAGAAAGAGGGCAAAAGAAGGAAATAAAGGAAGAAAAAAGAGAAAGGAAGAAAAGATGTAAGAAAGAGGAAGGAAGGAAGGAAGGAAGGAAGGAAGGAAGGAAGGAAGGAAGGAAGGAAGGAAGGAAGGAAGGAAGGAAGGAAGGAAAAGAAAGAGGGAAGGGAGAAAGGGAGGGAGGGAGGAAGGAAGGAAGAAAAGGAGTATTTATTAAGCATCTGATATGTTAGAAGCATAGAACTACTAAGCTCTGGGGATACAAAAACAAAGATAGCCCTTGCCATCAATTACCTTTTATTCCAACAATGATAGCCCATCATGCTTTGAACAAAACACCAGACTTTATTGGAATTACAAAGGAAATAGAAAAACATATTGAAAGTATAATACTTGTTTATCATCACATAGCTATTTAAAGTACTAAATGCTCAAGACCTGAAGTATTGGTCTTTGGGGAAAATTGTGCCTTAATTTCTTTGAGCATTTTCCCTTCAATTACAAATATTGCACAATAAAATTTGGATAAATCAAATAAGTCCAAGATACTTCACAGTCAACAAAATGATCAAAACAAGCATCTTTACTCTCAAAGTATTCATTCAGCCTTTTCCATTCCCCCATTACTGTCACTGGTACTTCAATGCTCTCCACATCAACAGGCTTTGGTTTTAGGGGGAAAAAATACCATTTTATCAGTTTGTAGAGTCTAGAAGCAGAAAGATCAGCAAGATTATTTATGTAATTAGGGAAAGAAGACCTAGATTAGCATTTCAACTATGGAAATGAGAAAGGAAAGAATATGATAAAGAGATATCAGATTCTAAATCTTGAAGCTATTTTGGTTTCATTCATTTCTACTCCCATATCCAATTCATCAACACTTCCATTTATCACTTCCTTCTCTAAGAACCTACCGTGGGTTTTTTAGCCAAGTAGGTTTTAAGAAAAAGGAGAGGACTTTTGGAAGAGGCAGTGCTAGATCAGTGAGAGTAGCTGCCTGGGGTATATCTTTAGCACCCTGAGGGTCTAGTCCTATTCCCAGAAGATGTGAGGGACTATTTTTACTCTGGGTTACAGACAATCCTATCTCTCCCCATCCTGAGAACACAGAACTTGAAGACACAGGCCAGGTAACCTTTACCAAACAATGGTCTGGATGAACCTCTTTTAGAAAATTATATGGGCTGGGGATGGAGGGAGTTTCCTGCCTGAGGGCAGGACTTGTCTTTTAAAAGTCTCAGACCCCCCTGGAGCATCCTTTTCTACAATCTTAAAAAGATTGGATAACAAACTTTTAAATCCTTTTCAAAGGCACTGGAAGATCTTTAAAAGCAAAACAAAGGGGGATAAAACCAACCCAGAAATTACCCTAGGAATGATAGAGATGTCTACCAGGGCTCTATGTTCCAGTAGCAGGTACCGACTAGATTTGGGATGCTGGAAACTCCCAACATTTGGGAAAGAGATAAACAATGCTGGTTGGGTTTCCATATCCTCCCCTCACCCCCACCCCCACCCCCATGACTTATCCTGGGTCAGGTTATTTGGCCAAAGCCTTCCTCCTCACTAGGGGACCCCCACTGCACAGGTTGAGACTTGTCCAGTGGCCTAGACATTTTTCCAAGCTACTATCTCTAAGAATGTTTTTGTACAATGGCTTTTTGTTCTCCTGGGGTGTAGCAAACTGAGATGTCTGTCCATCTGTCTGTCTCTCCTTCCTGTCTCTTCTCCCTCCTTTCTCTCTTTTAATCAATAGGAAAGTATTCTAAATATGACTGCTCTTGGCTACTTTCTCCAAACTCCCCCTTCCCCCAACTTTAAGATCACAAGCTCCCTCCCATGGGTATTTGGACCAGAAGTGAAACATGTTCAAGAAGAATGAGGCACTTTTTTTTCCCCTCCAGAGGGTGAGAAAACACACACACACACACACACACACACACACACACACACACACACACACACACACACACACACACACACACACACACATTTGGAGTTGCCAGCATTCATGTGGGATTTTTATTATTATTATTTAAAAGGATTGATTGAAACTGTTGCCCCTGCCCCCACCTGATGAATCAGTAAATTGTAACAAGAGAATCTGGCTAAACAAGTTTCCGATTCAAACGTTATCTTGTGCACAAAGGACTCTTTGAATATGGTTTCTGTGTTTGGCTCCTTGTGATGGAGTGGAAAGTTGTGTTTTCACTGTGGCTGGAATTCATCTCTCCCTTCAGCAATATCTGATGGCGGCTGCTCCCTGAGCCTGCAGAGCTCAGCTTGGAGGAAGGTTTGGGGTGGGAGCAAAGGGGAGGGGGGAGAATAGGATGGAATGGGGGTGGGGAGGGTTGAAAGGGTTGAAAATGCTGCAGTTACCCGATTTCCTGCCAATTAACAGATGGAAATTTATAATATTTCTCTCAATGAGACTGTGAGATAAGGAATTCTGTACCCCTTAGTTAGCACATCATTGATAAGGGGGAGAACCTTTTGGAGAAGCCCCTAATCTAAACATTCCTGGGCCTCTGAGAGCAAGTGATTGATAGAATGCGCCCCTTTTAAAAGGACTCCAAATCTAAACAGAATGTGTCTGGTTACTGACAAAATTAAATTAGCCTGTTCAGAAAATCTGCAGGTCTGGGGGGAGCTTCCCCTTCCAGGGAAAACAAAAGTTACTGTTACAGATAAAACCAAAAGTCGGGCATCAATTCTTCGCAGCTCCTAACAGCTTAAGATCATAACTTTATTATATATCTGACCCCCCTTAAATCTTAAGATGTTTTTTGTTCTTCTCACCCATTATTTATTCCTAGAGCCTCTGATAATACACCGATGCCCTTAAAAATGTAACTGTTCTTTCCTCCTTTCTCGGAAGCAATATTCCCAGTCTTGGAAAAATCCAGAGGTTTTCCTCTCTCTTTATGCAAACTCTGGTTCTGAATTGCACATTTTCTGGTTGTGAATAGTAAGGCTTTCCTGGGCCAAGGTAAGATTTATTACTGGCTATCATCAACATTTCTCAACACAAAATTCTAACCACCTTAAAAAATGTTTTATTGATACCTTTTAGGGTTTTTTTCCCCTTACCATACCCAGTCTTCCCATATACCACATACAACACATCCCTCCTCTTCCATTCTAGAAATCTCCCTTAAAAAAAAAAAGCAATTAAGCAAGACCAAATTATACAGCAACCATGTCTGGCAGTATATACAACATTCTACACCAGTGATGGCAAACCTTTTAGAGATGGAGTGCCAGGCACTGTGCCTACCCCACCCCCAAGACTGAGTGCACCCCACCCACCTCTTAACCCAGACAGAGGAGGGAGGAAGGGCTCCCATTGAGCTCCTGGGCAGAGAGGCAGGTGATATGAAAAAATGCCATCAGGCAGGGTGGAGAGGGGGAAGGGAGTAGCTCTGCCTGAGTCCCTCTACACCTGGGGAGGGGGCAGCCATTTGCCCACAGAGAGCTCTCTTCGTGCCATCTTTGGCACCCATGCCATAGGTTCATTATCACTGTTTTATACCCACAGCCCCCTCATTACTGTGTTTCATAATCTTTCCCTCAGGACCAAGATTTTTGACACCGTTTCCTAAAAGGTAGCAAAGCCAGGTTCAGCAGAACAGAATGAACAATGATTCCAGCTTTCAAAGCAACCTACAAATCAGAACAGTGCCAGTCAATCAATTCAACATGTTTTGCTGAGTACCTACTATGTGTGCAAGACCATTCTAGGATCCCAGGGATAGAGAAGTTGAATACAACTCTCAGGACCTCTCAGGAGCTTATAGATTAGCTGAGAGATGAGACTTAAACACAAGATAAAAATCAGAGAATAGTATACCTATAAGCTCTTGCAAACCTGTTTAGTTCTGAGTCTAAGTATTCCAGAAGTTGAGAGAAGGGGAAAGATGGGGGTGGGCTGGAATTGCTCAGGTACCTCTAATCCAAGTTCTAAGGTTTCCAACACTATGGATTTGGTTTGGTAAGTATTTAGCTGGAAAGATATCTTCCTCGGAGCCCCAAGTCTTGATAATAAAGACCCTGCTTTCCTTTGAAGTCAGTTTTGAAATCTTCCCTGACTGGAAAGCCGTATCTCATATGTCTTCTCCACTCTGGTCCATCCATCTAACAGCTGAACATGTGGTTGGTATGGCCCAGCTGGACCTGACCGTCTTCCTGTTCTGAGGAGATATGTCATCAGTTCAAGTTTGGGGTTTGAGGAAAATTTGCTTTTATTTTGCTTTTGATTAATGTGCTAAGATGTTACATTAGGGAAAGAACTCCCCCATTTGTGGGCCCAGCAGAGCAGGATGGGTTCACAGCCCAACAGCTGAACTGAATCTGAACACTGCGGTTTGAACATTTGGCAGAGTGTTTGGCAGGGCTGGACGTTGCAATGCGGTGGCTGTTCCATCACACTGTCATCGCATTGCAGAAAACACCCCCAAACAGCCCAGCTGGGACACGGATGGCAGCAGAGAACTAGTCACAAGGGGAAAGCACCTAATTCAGGAGACTTCCTCTGCCCTTTAGGCAGTCAGCGGAGTCCACTAAGGAGAGCATCTATCCTTAACATTCATGTGTGACTACTCCTCGATGGCAATAATTATCCCCACTCAGGGTACCGAACTCTGGCTGTGTTGGGGTAGAAATGGCCCTAGTTCTCAAAACTCCTTTATCCTAGCACCCTCTTAAAGAATGCTGTGGCATCACTTCCTCCCTCCAATAGCTAAAGAAATTGGTTAACTTATGTAAAAGCAAGGTTGGAGGGAACAAAGAACTTACAATTGTCCAGAGCCATTTTCCTATTTGAGGGAGAACCTCTACAGCCATTTAGATATAGAGAAGATGGGAGCACTATCTAATTTCAGCATCAGGGTTATTTGTCTAAATACCCAATGGAAATATCACAGTGAATGTGTCTAAGTTTTTGCAGTTTTACTGGGAAATGGCATTTTCCATGATAAGGGTAAAGGAAAGCCACTGAAAATTAAGATGCTCAGCTGCTCCGAAATGGGGGGGGGGGTGTGGGGATGAATTCAGTTGCTTTTGAAGTCATAGCAGAACTCATCTGAATTCAAGTACTGCCTCTGACGTGTTGTAGCTGTGTGTCCCTCTTTCTATTCTATGCTATTCTCCTTCTGTACTGGTTCAGTTGGTGATCTCATCAAGCCCCATGGTTTTAATTATCATCTTTATGTAGATGATTCTCAGATCTCTCATCCAGTCCTATCCTCTCTCCCCATCTGCCATCTATCTCCAAAGTGCCTATTGGATGTCTTGACTTGGATGCCTTGCCTTAAACTCAACATGTCCAAAGCTAAACTCGTTATTTTCCCCTCCAAACCTCCCCCTTCCTAATTTCCCTCTTACTGTGAAGGGTACCACTGTTCACCCCATCCTGCAGGCTCACAACTTAGGTGTCATCTTCAATTCCTTATTCTCTCATCCCCCCCCCCAAGTCCTGTTATTTGTACCTTCGTAACATCTCTCATAAGTGTCTCCCTTTTTTCTTCTGCCACCGCCACCAACCCAGAATAGATCCTTATTGACTCTTGCCTGGTTATTTCAATATTGCCAAAGTTATTTCAATAACTTTTTTGTTGGTCTCTGGGCCTCAAGTCTCTTCCAACTCTGACTCATCCTCTACTCAAGTATTAAAACTGACCTACAGAGGTGCAGGTCTGACCATGTTATCCCTCGATTCAAGAAATTCCAGTGACTCTCTACCTCTAAGATCAAATATGAAATCCTCTCTTTGGCTGTTAAAGTCCTTCATAGCTTGGCCCTGACTAGCTTTCCGGTCTTCCTACACCCCACCCCCACCCCCAATGTGCTCTGAGATCCAATGACAAGGCCACTCTTCATTTTCACTGACTGTGTCCCAATGGCCAGAACTCTCTCCCTCCTCATCTCAAGCTCATAGCTTCCCTGGTTCCTCTCAAGTCTCAATTAAAATTCCACTTTCTACAAGAAGCCTTTACCATATCTCTTAATTTTTTTTAAAACCCTCACCTTCCGTCTCAGTATCAATACTATGTATTTATTGGTTCCAAGGCAGAAGAAGCAAGGGCTAGGCAATGGGTGTTAAGTGGCATGCCCAAGGTCACACAGCTGGGATGTGTCTGAGGTCATATTTGAACCCAGGACCTCCCATCTCCAGACCTGTTTCTCAGTTCACTGAGTCACCTGGCTGCCCCCCAGCCTCCTTAATTTTAATGCCTTTCCTAAGAGATTACCCCACATTTATCCTGTATATATCTTGTTTGTAACTTGCTTGCATGTTGTCTCCTCCATTAGACTATGAACTCCTTAAAAGAAAGGGCTGCTTTTTGCTTTTTTTAATCCCCTGTGCTTTGCACAGTGCCTGGCACAGAGCAGACATTTGCCAAATGCAATCATTGAGTCACTAGGTGTCTCAGTGCCCTGAGCAACTCTCTAAGTCTATAAATTGCAGCATTGATACCAATCTGTATTGGTAAAGGTAGTTTCTTCATCTGACTGTTCCCTAGTCCAATGAAATCACAGGTCTGTCCCTTTTGCCTCAACATGATTTTTTAAAAAAGGCTCCTCTCTGCCACCCCAACCCCATTTTAAGAGCTTCAAAAGAACTCACTATAAAGTCTCCCTTTAGTTCAAATCTGACTCATCTGCCTTTGGGGGCAAAGAACTCTTTCCCTGCTCCCACTACCCCCAATACAGGGTGAGGACTGAAAATTTGAGAAGGGAAGAGGAGAGAAGAGCATAAAGCTATTGGTGACTGTTGGTACAGGAAGAAGACACCAAAAATATCTTAGCCATAATCAAACAAATATTTTCTACTTGATGTTTTAGAAGATGCAGAACATAATCACGAACCTGAACCTAAAATATCAGCCCAGATAAAAAGGAAGTCTGCAATTCAGCAACCACAATGATTAAGAAAAGAAAACAACATACATGCTAATGGGGGGTTTGAAATAGAGATAGAAAATTCATTTTAAGGGATTCTTTGCTTATAGCTAAGGAGGTTCCTAAAAGGATTGCTAGATGGAGGTTGTAAGGCTGAATATTTCTCCTATTTATATTCAAAAGTTTTCTTTTTATAGCACAGAAAAAACACCCTACCACAAAAGTGTTTTTT
This sequence comes from Monodelphis domestica, assembly GCF_027887165.1. Lineage (NCBI taxonomy): Eukaryota > Metazoa > Chordata > Mammalia > Didelphimorphia > Didelphidae > Monodelphis > Monodelphis domestica. The sequence continues at coordinate 91,382,902 of NC_077234.1, read as the reverse complement.
TTCATATACTTTTTACTATGTTCTTGAGTATTGGGGTTGGTTCTGAAGCCATCAGGCATTCTCCTCCCATCTTTATCCCTGATATGATGTTATATGTATACCTCAGTGAAAAGGGGGAAAATAATTTTCATCTAGAATAATTTATTGTTACTCTTTAAACTCATGTGCCAAATATCCCTAGAGCATTGACCTTTGGTAGGATTTTGCTTACCATACCCTTCATCCCCCCCCCCAAAAAAAAAACACAAAGAAAAATAGAACTGCTGTTGGTCAGACAGCTATCAAAGGTTGTTTGGAGAAGGAGTCTCTTGAATCATTTTTATAAGTCATATTTCAAATCTTTGATCTTGACAGCTCTGAAATATTCCCTTCCCATTACATCATAACTGTGAAAGGACTTTTTTGTTGCCTAGTAGCATGACTAAAAAAATTTACATTAAATACACAAATATTACCAAATTAAATGTCAGAATTTTCTAAATGATTAGTGATAGCATTAAAATTGCAAGTAGGGCTGTGTATTATACTCAGAGAAATTCAGTATATTTATTGTCTTGCCTACATCCAACTAGTCTTTAATTTAAGAGAGAATTTGTTTATTAATGAATTTTACAGCTTTCATTTTAAAAATACTTACTATAAAGCTTGTCAAGGAAAAGGATCCAAAATAGAAAAGAAGAAAATAAATAATTCTCCTCAAAATCATGAAAAAGAACATCATCTCTATGGTCATATCATATCTGGACTAAACAATAAAACCCTTAAAACACTGAGCATTCCTAGGAATGAACCATCTCAGATTCATATTATCAGCTTTTTTTGAAGCTGGAATCATATGGGAAGGAGCACCCACAACAAAGAGATCACAAATCCAAAGAAGTGAAAAGAGAGTATGAGTTTGTGTATATGCCCATCGGTAGAGGAGCAAATTGGGAGTCCAGATCTACTCTATGTCTTCTGTTCACAACTAAATAATTTATTTAACTATTGGCTATCATCCTCAAAGAAGCTGATGGCATATGACATTGGGACACCAAATCCCTGATTCCAGAGTCTCTGAATAAGACCCATAATCACTGCAAAAATAATTAGCCCAACTATCTATGCAGGAAAAAGCAATTGGATGAAAAAGGCTTCCTGTCTAGCTATGATTTGCAGTTGCATAGACAACCCACAAAACTGGTCCATCGATACATAGATTCTGGACAAACACTGTGGAAAGAGAATGAATTGAGCACAGAATTGAATATAAAACTAGATTGCCTTTGGGAAATTGTACAGTGCTTTAATGACCCAAGTTTCTCCCTGAAACAAAGGCTCATCTTTTTAACATCAATGTTCTTCCAGCGATGTTCTCTGGCTATAAGTCATAGAAGACCACAGTCTCTAAGAAATTAAAATTGTATGTCACCCAAGGGGAAATGAAGATGTACTTGGCAAGCATTAGACTTTCCAATAAAACAGGAAAAAAAATACCAACACTGTGATTTTCCCTAATTTAAAAAAAATGTTTTCTTTTAAACTTAAAAAAAACCCTCCATCACATCCTTTTGATGTCCTGGGAAGGCCATTTCATTGAGAATAGAGGTGTCAGCCTTGAAAGAGTCTCCCAAGATGGACAGAGATTAGCCAGTTGATGGATTTTATCCATAACATATAGAGACTAAGTGATCTACAAACATGTACTATAACATCAAGCATGAGCCAACACAGATGTATTGAGTTCATGGAAAGTGGTTTTATTCCTCCTTGAATCCTCTAAATTGAGCCAAATCTGAAATGTATCACGCCACGCAATTTTCCCTTAATTGTTAAAACCTTGGATATTTTCAGGTAGAGCTAATACACCTGTTTCTAATTCAGTTCTATTTCACCCCCTCAATATGTTGGTTTGCCTGAGGAATCTCTGTCCAAAAACATCTTTGTGTTCTCTCTCTCTCTCTAAAGGTCTTCCCTTTTTATAAACAGGTGGTCAAACAGCTGGAGTCCCTCCCCAACTCCAGTCTCAAGTTGGGATCCCAAAGCTCAGTATATACCATGTTTTCAAGGAACCAGGGGCTCCAGGAGATTATAAAACATGCAATCTTATCACTAGTATATTTTGCTGAAGCAAGCACTAAATTTTCTTACAGCACAAATATGATTCTCCTGTCACTTTTTTCAAGATCAAATGCAAGACCAAGGCCTCAACTTTAAACAGTCTGAACTTGTTTGGCTCAGTCCCCTCTATACTACCTTTAAAAATAGAAGCTACAATAATATTAACCAGAATTTTAACTAAGCATGGGTAATCAGAGCTTTGGCCCAGGGTGCCAAATTTAGATAGTAATGGCAATGTCAATAATCTTTCAGGAACACAGAAGCGACAGAGTTTAGCACCTAGTAGAAAGAACCACCAGTTAAAATTTGAAGGTACCATATTGTAGGGTAGGGTGTAAGTTTCCCCTCCATCTTAGTGGGGGTGTTCCTCCACTTTTCCCCCCTTCTCTTCCCCAGACTTGAGACTATGTCTCAGGGTCCTTGACTTTTCCTGTCCTTTCCCAACCACAAAGGTGATGCTCTGTCGACTAAACAAGCCATGATTTGTTCCATGATTTCCTGAGGGCAGGATTCAAACCCATACCTTCTTGGCTCTATTTAGTAATTTAGCCCCTCTGCCACATTGAGACTGCTTCTCCCTTTCCAGTAATATGAACCAGGGGATCAGGGGCCCTGGATTCAAAGAGGCCACATTAATGGCTTCATTGCCTGTGTCTCTGCTGGCTTGCCTCATTTTTAGAATGAGAAAAGATAGAAGGGAAAGCATACCATATTCTCATTAAAACTCATTTACTTGAGAGACTCAAAATCCTCTTTTCCCCTTTGGTATCACTCAAGTTACTCCTGCCAATTTGTGAAGCTGCACCTCATTATTTTAATTGTCTGCAGCTCTTGGGTGAGTCTTAATAATCTCACTGGCCTGGGTACAAACGACACTCTCTGGACACTGTCATTGAATTTTTCAACAGAGATGGAGGCCACTATTCTGGATTGAGTAAACTGAAGTCAAAGTCATTAATGTGTGTTTTGTTACCCTGTCCTCATGATGGATGAAGGGAGGGTTTGGAATTTTTTAAAAATATGTCTTCCTTTTGATATAACAGATGACTAATCATGGGGGCAATGGAGGGGTATTGTTTTTATGAGTGAAAAAGTGTTTCCAGGAATGGGCTTATATCTCCCCACTCTCTAACCCCAGTTGTATTTGCCTGGATGATCCCTTCTGTCAACTATCCTTTTCCTTTTGCTTTTCCCCATAATTCTCAATCAATCAATAAATATCTGTT